>NC_088351.1:4248333-4553750 GCF_036884655.1 Musa acuminata AAA Group
TGCAACTAAAGATTGCAACAATTATCTCCTCAGAACTCAAAAAAATGCCACCGATGAATTGACAGAAATAGTACGGAAAAATATAATCAGGATGAAAATTGCATCCAGTATCTTTAGTACAATTCACATCTGGCAGGCCACAATCTTTGGAATGACAATTGCATACTAAGGCTGATAGCTTGGTGACCCTTAATTTAAATTCAAGAAACTTTGATGATTAAATATACACATGAAATGTTCTTAAGCGATAACCAAAAATAATTAGGTATCAAAATATAATTCTGCTTCCACCGGGTGGCATCTAAGAACATGTCATCAGATTCACCAGCTTCATGTGTCTCAGAAACAACATTAGCCATAGCATTACCTCCAGCACACAACAATAGTAGTGTCATCCTCCTAACAACATTATTTCATGGTACTTACTGAAAAATGGAAATGGTTTATAATATGAAATATGCTTACTAGTTAAGCAAGATAGTCAATTTACAAGAAACTAAAACTCCGCAAACAACATAAGAAAGATAATTACAATTTCTAGGGGCCCCTACACTTAAACATCCTCTTTTTCTAGCCTTTGATAATTACAAAGATCTATAACTCGTAGAATCAAAGGGAAGTACCCTCATTTCATTTAGGTCTGACATTAGCATAATATTCTGAAAATATATTTTAAGAAAAAAAAAGTACCAACTGGCTAGAATGCAAAAATGTGCACAGGAGAACAAACAAGAGCCCTACATCAATGTTCAACAAAAAAACATACGGAATTCTCAAGATCAAAGACACAGGAAATAAGTAGAAAATCAAGGCATAAAGTCAAGGATCTTGTTCTTTTTTTCTGCAAATTGATTATCAGTATCAATCGAACACTTTAAGGATTCCTGAGCCATCATGCTGCACATTGCGCACAGTATTGAAATAAACCTTGCATGATGCAGAAATTGTGCAAGTCATGTGTTCCATGTGCCAAATGCCAGGTGCATGATGCTTGCTCGGTGCTGTAAACATGGCATACCAGGGCGTTTGCCGGCTCAGCATAGGACACAGGCACACAGGTTATACTAGAAACACTGTCTAATTATCTCCTCTCTAGTCTGCAACACCATAGCTATGAAAGAAATTTAACTGCTAAAGCTCAAAAATCTTCTAAAATTTTCCACCAGATAGAACTCAAAGAAAAAGAAACAAATAATATGGTCTTTGGAACCAGAAGTCCATTGTAACAACCACATCAGGTTATCCTCTCATTGAATCTATCTTAATCAAATGCAATGTCCTCCAGTAATTCCAAAACCATCATACCATTCTTGCAGTAAATGGAATCATTTCAAGCCGACCTTGTTAACAAGTAGAACTACCTTTATCTGGTCATGACTATGTATTTTTTATGTTCGAATGAGAAAAAAAAATTGGTTTTGTTTTTTTTCCTTACGGAGATGATATATGAACTTTCAATTTATAGTATGGAACACCAAAAAGTTTCCAATAAACTTTCTTGACAATAAGATAAATTACATACTTGATTTATATTCAAAAGAGTAAGAAATTGACAAAAGGAAGACAGCAACATACTTGACATTTTTTGCCAGTTGGAAAAGGTGAGAAAAAACAGATATTGCAACAATAATAACAAGCCATAATGTTCCAACTATTTGTAGTCTGACTACATAAACCTTTTTCCATCACTGAAATGTAAGTAATGCAATATTTCTAGCAGTGATTTCAATAGGCGCTTGGGCGCTCGCCTAGGCGCTCGGGCGAGGCGAGGCGAGGCCCGAGCGCCTCGCTTTAACAAGGCGCCACCTAGGCGCTCTCCCGAGCCCAGGCGTCGGGTGCTTCGGGCGAGCGCCCGGGTTAAACCAGGCGACCGAACCAGTGTTCTACGTCTGGTTCGGTCTCCGGTGCTTTAGTTGGTTCAATCGAACCAACTAAATCACCGATAGGCTCCATCTCACGATTTCCCCGACTTCCCCAACCCTAACACTCGTGATTTTGCCGTCGAGATTTCTTCTTCGTTGTCGTTGCTCTCTGCTGCCGCTGCCGTTGCCATTGTCGCTACTCGCCGCTACCACAATCGTCGCTCATCGCTGTTGTCGTTGCTCGCCGCTCGCAGCTCCTGCTCCCACTCCCGCTCCCACTCCCACTCCTGCTATCGCTCGCCGCTCCCGCTCTCGCTCCCGCTCCCGCTCCCGCTGTCGTTGCCTTAGCAACCTCGGTCTTCTCACACTCTTCTCACTATACTATTAACAATATATTAACAATATACTACTAACTGTATACTAATAATAATATTTTTATTTATCAGATTAATAATATATTATTTTGATTTTAATACTATTAATTTTTATTTATTTAAAATTATTGTTAGGTTTCTGAATAAATGGCAAGTGTACAAAGCAACTCAATAGATTTGATATAAAATTTTATTATTTTGATTTTTGAGACTTTTTATTAATATGACATTATGATTTTGTACTCGATTTTCTTAATTTAATAGCATATTTTTTTATTTAAATAATTATATTAATTATATTATATATTTTTATATTTTAGCGCTTCACTTCGCTCGGGCGAGCGCCTAGCGCCTTGAGCGTTTTTGGACCTTGGCGCCTTTTGGCGCCTAACGCTTTTTAAATTACTGATTTCTAGTTAAACTTAGAACACTCAAGTCATGTTTTACTGTTTCAAATAAAATCTTCTTATGTCTCCCTCTACCTCATCTAATCCTAAATTCCTAATCAACTTACATCATCATATAATAGCATTTACAGGTCTCCTTTGAACATATTTATAGCATCTTAAAAGTCATAGGACAATACTAATTGTTCTCAAATTAAAAAATTTCTTAATTCTATTTTTTTCTAGTAACTCTGCAGAAAGTATGATATTGCAGATAACCAGAAAAGAAGACACAAAGAACAAGAACAAATGGATAGCACAAGATTTCCAAAGAAGAAAAATTATAGTGGTGTTTTCAGCAAGAGAGAATATAAGTGAATAAATGACATTTACCAGTAGCAAACTTTCAATGAATCCAAGAAGCTTTTCACTAAGGAAACTGGTATCATTCATCCATTTTGTTAGGTGTAAAAATATTTCAGCAATCTTGATATCCAAAACGATATATTTGTTATCAACCTGCACACAATCATTTTAAAAGGGGACAAATCAATTAGCAAACTTATTGTACTCAAATTGGTAAAAGTAGCATCTGTCATATCAGTTGCACAATCTGAAAAGGGCCTGATATATTAAATACGAGCCCACTATAATCACATTATAAACGTTTAGTACTTTCCTAAGTATTAGTAGACCTTTTACCGTCTAGGTTGTCTAGAGGATAAACTGTATAAAGCAAAAAAGACAACGTCAAGCAAGCCATAAGACCAACTTGTCAGAGTAAGAGCCATCAAGTCTCCTTCTCCAAATTGAATTTCTCTCAAGTGTCTCTGTACCTCTTCTTCTACTGCATACAAATGTTTTATTAAAACAAATACATAACACTTCACAATCCCTGGAATTGGCATTATTTGACCAGCAGTAATCCATTAAAATCTTTAATTGATGAGCAAAATATATCTTACGAAAATAGAGGAAACTCAAAGTGAATAATCTTTTATCTTTGTTTGTGTTAGGTTGGGGGGGTGAGGGTGGGGTTGGGGGTGTTTAAAATATTAGCAAAAATAAACTGACAGAAGAAAATATACATTCAAGCAGAAAGCGAAGCATCAAAGAGCATTAGTTAGATTCCAACATCAGCAGACTGAATCAGAAAACAAACAAAACAAACCTTTTCTGGTGATTGAGACAGCCGGCCAACGGGAAATGTTTCCCATAGTTTCCTCATGTATATCATCATATTGTTCTGTGTCACATCACGTCCATTAAATAGCAACGTATAAGGCTTCCCCATTTCATAAATTTTGACAGCCGAATTTATACATTGAAGTGTGCACAACATGCAATCAAATGTTGGTGCATCAATCACATCCATTGTTGGCCTCATTGAAGTGGACTCCAGGAAAGAGTTAACAAGTACTGGAACAAGATTTTCAAGATTCCCAGATATGGAAGAAATTCCTGCTGGAAGAGAAAATAACAAACTACACAGTAGTTCAAACCATATGGTTACTTGCTCAAGGTTGTACAGTAGTTCAGGTATGATAACCTTATTATACAGGAACAGAAGAGTACAAAAGTCAAGAAATAATTTACCAAGAGAAAGGATATGTTCAGCCAAAGTTTTAAATTTCAATACAATATTGGTTTAGGTAATCTATCAAACTGGTACGGTACTGGTATGCCAAGCTATATACCAAACTATACCATCCAGTAAAAAACGACTAGTACCAAACCATATGGTTACTGGTCCATGTTTGGACTAGTAAATATAGGTTGGTTAGCACATTACTAACCGGTATTTGAAACCATGTATGCAGCTAACCTGCTGAAGAAGTAGAATAAAAGAGCCCATCTAATAGATACAATAGCTGCATATTAGGCAAATAAGCATACATATATTCTTCTTATATTAAATTGTTTCCTGTATGGCAAGTTAATTGTGATTCTAGTTTGTTGTATTGTCTGATTCCAATACAATCAATAATTCCCGTCCAACGATGATCTAATTAGCCATTTCTCAGTGTTATCACTATGAATTCCATGACAAGTTGTCATGGAATTCAAGATTAACTTCAATCCCAAATCTTATGTGCACCCTTTCCAAGTAAGGCCCTTTTCATTTGCACGTTGATAATGCCTCTCCAGAATTCATCGTAGGTTGCAAGCAGACAGGTTAAGGGTATCTTTATATGGCATATATTTGATAGTACTTCTTTAATAAAATTCTTCATAGTATGCATAATATTTATCGTCATAATAAACTAATACAGTTAATTTCTGAATGAATTGTTCTCCATTATTTTTCATTGTTATCATTATATAGCCTTTTATATTTCTATATTTCTCTTCCTCATTACTAAACATTTAAATTTATATATTATAGATCCCACTAATCCTGATCGTAGCACCTCCCACAATTGTGATCTTGTGAACTTTAGCTATGGTTTCGAGTGTATTCTAGAGGAAACTGTGGAACACTCTTGATGAATTAGTGAGACAGAATTATAAATACAAAAATATTGCCTTTTGAAATCCAAGTGCTGCCAGTGCTAAACATGATCTCAATCATCTTCCCGTGCATCTAACAACAAAGTAGAAACTTATCTGCCCAATTGAGTTAAAAGATTTATGTTCCGCTTTATGGAACTTTGTAAATCTTGACAAGGTAATGTTTTATACCAATGTTTTTGTCTATCAAATTGAGTCCATGTTGTTGAACTGATCACATATATTGGACATGATTAATATAAAAATCATCACTTTCACACCATTAATTTGTACTTGCAAAAAAAGAATCTGATTTCACTTGGGCTGGTGTGTACCAACTGGTATTCATCGGGCTGGGTGTGAACCGAGACACCAACAATCCCTTTTCAGTTGGTGAGGTGTGATAGAGGGCTTACTCAGTGGTAAAATCCTGTAAACTGGGCCATAAGCCTAGTTCAGGGTTTTTTTTTCTAAACAGGTTTTTCTTAATTAGGGTCCACATCAATGTCAGGCTCATGTTGCTCATGCCGCCTACAATCCGTGGCCATCAGTCTCCCACACTTGAGACTCCTCTCCTCCTTCCTTCAAACATTATGGTGTTTACCAGTGTACTAACTATTGTTGCCTCTAAACGCTCCATATCCAAAAAAGGTCTCTTCACTTCAAAGAAGCCTAAGAAGCAAGAATGGACAAAGGAGAAAAGAAATAAAGTAGGTTGCTCTGGATCATTATTTATAGAGGAAAATTGCCTCTCACCAACAGCAAATACAATGTGAGAATTAAGCATGGGCTTTCTGTGGTCAACATTGTTCATTTAGCATGACAAAGAAAAAAGTTAACTAAGTTCCTAAATAAGTTCCTAAATTGTAGACATTTGGACTTTTCTGATATGTATAATTGTGATCGAACAAAAGCTCAGGTTCCCGACTCTTTTTCATTACCCTTCAAGCCTAGAGTTAACCACATCGCAAGCAAACAGTAACATGATGCAAAGGCAATGGCAGTGACAGATATTCTAAAGAAGCATAATCGATAGAAAGGATCAAGTAATTTCAGTACCTGCATTATCTTCATGTACTTCTGACTTGTAGGCATATAAACCTTTCGGCTGAACAATGCCTTGGTTCTATAAAAAACATTGAAAGAAAATGTCATCAAAAGCCAGACATCAACAACCCAAAAGGTGTATATATATATATATATATATATATATATATATATATATGAAAATCAACTAAGTTCTACAGTCAAACAGAGAGAGAGAGGAGAGAGAGAGGAGATATGACCAAGACGATATACTCTTAGGAAGATATTCATGCAAGCATTTAAATACTGATCTGTACTGACTGCCGCTTGGCTGACAGACCAGTATGACATGTTGGTATCATACAGTATACCTCAGTATATTGCTGGAAAATCGATATATGTCAAATGTCGATATATATATGTTGGGATGGTTTAGTACCCCTAACAATTCAGTTTTGGTCCATATGGTATGATCTGTAAGGTCTAGTATTTTGATTCATGTATTCATGAATTGACCATATAACTAACTATCAAAGTTTTCATGCATTACAGTATTATTTTTGTATACAAGCAAAACCTAACATCCAAGAATTATCCAGAAAGAAACACAAGCACTAGTCTCCTTGGTTGCATGCAAAAGTTATACTTTAATCCTTTTAGTAGCTTCCCTAAGCCTTTTGCAGAATAGGTCACCAAGAGCAGAATAAACAGCAAGGCATAGAGCACAAACAGAATGTAGTTTTTTCCCTTTTGCGGATCCTCTTTCACATGTTGACGTATGGGTTCTTTATGTTGTTTTAAGAAAAAAATTAGAACACGAGAGATCAAAACCACCCCCAGGTTAAAATCTTAATGCTTAAAAAAGATATTGATGGGTGCCATTTTCCAACTGTTCCCCATGTGCCAATTAACATAATCTAGATACAAACAATATTCATGATGCCCGTTCATGGTATCAAAAAGATTCTATTGTATCGAAAAGATTCTTCCATAACTCTATTGTTCCATTAAATCATATTCATGATGCCTGTACATTCAGAATCTGATGGAGATTATGGTCGATGAGATTCGGGACTAGTTTATCATGCAGCTGGTCTACAACAATAGAACTAACTTCAAAAAGGCAGGGGAATGGTTGAAGGGCAAAGGAGGCATATTTTCTAGAGACCATGAGTGGTCCACTCACCACTGTATAGACCTCATGATGGACATTTGCAATATTGCACCAGGTGAGCAATGGCAAAGGCATAGAGCATCACCGGCTTCATTTATAATCACCATTGGGTGTATGTATTAATGCAAAAGATTCACACAACAAAAGTTCCTAATATTGCTTGATTTCCCACCAATGTCATATCCTTTTCACTAAATCCTGCATATCGATGTGGGTACAACCTTGCCATCAATAATGACTTTCTGTTGGCTCTTTCATAATGTCATCACAATATCGGAACTGGACATCACAAGTGCAGCAGATGCGATTAGTAACATATAATGATTAATTTATTATGTTATTCTTCATAATAAGTCATGAACAATTATTTATTTAGAATTGTTACCATGGCACTTTCTTTTTCAAGAAACTTATGGCACATTCAGCAAGAACACAGTCATTTCGTGTAGATACAACATGGATTCTAATTACATAATTCACAAATGCAAATCTTTATTTATTTCAATCAATGATGACATGGGGAATATTCATCTCCAACCAGAGCTCAACACGCAGTCATCACGTCATTGAAAATGACAAAAAACTAAACCACCAGATTAAATGCCAAGATATGCCACGTTAACGGGATAGGAACAGAAAAATATTTTTTGTATATTTTCTGATTGTGGGAAAATATTTCCCTAACCGTAAGCGGTTAGGGAGGACCGACTATAAAAGGTGACCACAGGCACCAATCTGATACTTCTATCTCAATAACCTAACCCATCTCAAAAATCTAACTTAGACATCGAAGGGATCACATTGGGAAACCCACCTGACGCTAGTCTTCGTGCAGGTCCGCACCACTTTGAGCGACCTTAGGTTCCTCCAGAGATGTCAAGATCAATTCTAAACCAAGTCAAGCTTGTCAACTATCCCAAATCTGCCACCGATATCAAGCACTATTAGAACATATAGTCTTAATATAATTGTCAATTGCAATTTTGCAATTGAGTTATGGCTACAATATGGAGGATCGACAACGCAATTAAGAAAAGTAGAGGTAAGGTAAATCACTTCATCCCACGGTTACAAGCGTAAATGGTCCACCTTCACTTCTACACACATCAAAGTTTGCAACTGACTTTTACATAGATGCTTGGAGAAGATATATTTCCATTCTAATATATGTTTGAGCTTGTGCTACCTAAAGCTAGACAAAGAAACTTAAGAGTCTGAGTTTAATCTATATGTTCTAGAGGTTTATCACGATGACTTGGAATCAGATGATAGATCGAGTACGCACAAACAGACTGATCTACTTTTAAACAACACAGAAAACCCACCATGTCCATCCTGATTTATTTCAGTGGCCGTAGAGACAGGTTGAGAGTCTTGAGACTACTATGAGTAAAGCTCGATGTTTGAACATGATATGGAACCCATCAGTTGTCCACAACCACAACGTAGCTCATCAATCTCAATTGTCCAACCATCAAGGCAAGGGAGAAGGTTGCTCATCACGATCGGTAGAGCCATTGAATGCCACTGATGAGAAACAAGTCCATTCAAATGACGAGACATTTCCATCAAAATTTTACTCTTCATCAAGTCCACAAAGATGACATGGATAGCACATCTCCCGATGCTCATGGTCAAGACTGAGTCTTATGTTCCAACCATCAAGGCAAGGGAGAAGGTTGCTCATCAGAATCCATAGACACATTGAATGCCACAGATGAAAAACAATTGGTTCAAATGATGAGACATCTCCATCAAATTTACTCTTCATCGGGTCAACAAAGATGACATGGATAGTACATCTACCGATGTCGATGGTCAAGACTAAGAGTCTTAATAAATGAAGTGTGAACCATGGAATGAAGTTTTGCTCATGTCACCTATGATGAAAATCATCGCGCATGTAGATCCACTCAGAATGGTGTCACAGAAAGGACAGGAACAAAGGAAAGACAATAATATCAAGGAGAATATGGCACTAACATGATGTCAAGTCAAACAAAGGTTACACTTGCCCACAGCCCTGTAACAAGCATGGATCTCATGGTCAATAATATTTTGATGATAGTTGGTCCTTGGAATCTAATGCTTTGGATTCAAGAAACCAGTATATTAATGACACACACTTCTAGTACATTACACAAAGCATAATATACTTGCCATGGCTATACTTGCACCAACAACCTATTACCAACAGCCTATTACAACACTAGTAACAAAAAAGTCACAACTACCACGTTGTTTCATTAGTACATAACATAGCAATATCAAAATATCATTCAAAGTTCAAACAAATAAGAGACATGAATTCTCCAATATTATAATATTGATTGATATCGAGTAAACATCAAAGATCTATAACATTAATACATAAGTCAAATAATGATCATTTACATGGTAGTAGGCCAATTATAAGGTATGGTATTTAATTTCTGCTTATGAGTTTATAATACATGTTTATTGTGTCATGTTTTTTTATTCCCTAATTTAGTACAAGTAAAATTGATTAATGGTTTGTAAAAAGGTACAAAAATGTTTTTCTTCATTATATAGTCTAAATTTATCCAAAATTTAAGTTTCTTATTCACTATGTAAACAAACTTTAGGATTAGGATTTATTTTTAAATAGATTCAACTGGTACTGATAGGTCTCAGCCATACTGATTGTTTCAACCTGTACCTACATAATACAGGCAACATATTGTTATTGTACTGAACCAAGATTTTAATCCATGACCAGTATAATACAATTCACTTTTAATATTTTATTATTTTACTCAATGATACAGAGCAAAACTGGTGTCCTACCTACCTGGTAAATTACAACAAAATTCAAATCTTTAAAAACCAGTATTGTAATAACAGCTGATTACAGATAAAAATAACAAATTGAGGGTTCCACCAAGGAAGTATTAAGAGAATTAAATGTCAATAACAAAAAAAAGATAATTAAAAAGAATATTATCATTGGTAATATTATCAATCCTGAAAGAAAACAGATTTTGAAGAAGTATCTCATTTGACCATTTTCACAACAAGAGAAAATAGAACACAAAAGAAAGCAGGACACACCAGATTGTTCAATCTATTGTCCTCTAGGCTCTTGTTGGATAACAGAGATAGGCAGTGAGCAAGTCCACCAAGGACATTCTTGAGTTTGCTCTTGTCAACTAAGTATATTAGGTTGTTTCTCAGAATATCAACATAATTGTCAAGAACCTGAAGAAACAGAAACTTTTAGTTCATATTCGTTCTCAAAAGAATCAGAAATTCTTGAGTGACAAGCAATACCGCAGACAATTCTACTTAAACAAAATGTTCAAAACAAGTACCTCCAAGATATTAAATAACCAAAATCATTTCCATCATAGACTATAAAGTGGCACATAAGCCATATCAAACAATACATACGGTCAAGTTCTAGAATCATACATCTGAAAAAGAACATATATATAGCATGTCATAACATAAAAAGAACAAATATATAGTATGTGAAAACATAATCATAACTGCACCTAGTACATATAACCAACAATAAAATCCTTTGCCAGAAACCCATGAAGAAAATGAATTTCGTCATAAATATTAACACACGAAAAAAATGAGAAATATGTCATACTCAAGTCAGAATGTGTACTAACCTTCTCAGCATATAACATAAAGGAGGATGGATAGTTCAGAACAACAAGTTCAAAAAACTTGAAAGCCATTAGCCGAACATCAACTGCCAGATGTGACATTGCATTAAAAATGTAGGCCATTAGCAAAGAAATTATAGGTGCAGTAATTTCCTGCACGAAAAAAGGTCCAAAGTTCATCATTTAAACAGACAACATAAAATGAGTCACTGATCAAAGATTGTCACATGGATCATTTTAAAATAACACCACAACAGAATGAGCAACATCAGGGAATTAGAAAAATGGGGCACTGAAACATAAGTAATCTGTAGATCAAAAACATGCCCAGAGCAATGTTCTTCATTAATTCTTAATCAGAAATATATGACAAAAAAGAAGATGGGTCTTCAATTCTCACTGAAACCAAAAATTCAGTCTTATTATGCACATTAGTAGGAAGGAACCAATGAAATTTTGAAATGCAGCTTAACTAAAATAATCTTTAAGCTTTTCAATCTCATGCAACCAGAACCCTTTGTGAAATATCAAAGATTTAATTTAGTCAACAAAGGTATAGAATAGTGATGATATAGAAGAAGTTGGTCATTTTTTTTCATATGTTCTTGGATGAAGCATGATAGAATATGAAACAAAGATCTCACAAAGGAACAACATTACAGCTATTCCCTACCAGAAGATAACTGAGGTGACCAGGTTCGTTCTAAACATAATGTTATAAATGTTGTAATTTATCTCTAGATTGGTGAAGAAAAATGCTGGAGTGGTCGTTTTTCCTTCATCTAGTCAAGTTAGTTTCCTTTTACTTCTCATTATAAATCCTTATTCATATTATGGGGAAACATGATCACGTCTTGTTTGCAAGTAAAATGTACTCATGCACCTACATGCATAGACAAATATTTCATAGTAGATAATGAGTGATGCATACATAGAATAAGGGTAGTGGAGGGGAAAACAAGGAGCATGCTTACTAGCCATCTAAACCATACTATTTATTGGCTTTTTCACACACCTAGGGGCTAGGAGTATGGGAGGATGGAGGGAACACAAGAACTGCAAGTACTAACTGCACAAACTGTGTGAGCATGGTATCCAAACTTGTATAATTCCATGCTAAGTACATATCAATATAGCACCAAACTGGCTGAGTCCATGCAACATATTATAGAAATGAGATCATAAATCCACAGAATTGAGAACCATAGGAATAAAAAGCTAGGCCAGAAGGATTGAGTTGCTAGGGGCAAGCAATTGCAGAACTCAATGTTCAACAAAGGAAAAGAAACACCTCTTCTTGGGACAGAGAAATTACAGGAATGTCTTCAAAGAAACATATTATTCTAGAAATTATTTATTAATCTTTTACCTAAAAGTGAATTTATTTATTAATATGTTACCTAAAAGTTTAAAAGTATCTACAAAATAATTTATATAAAAAAAGTGTTAAGTGTTCCATCTTAAACATTTTGTTCCAAAATAAATAATAGATGGCAAAAAGGTATCAGAATTTTATATTCTAATAAATGTTTCTTACATTAATTACAAAGTTGAGGTCTCAAGACATTCTATAAATATTTGGATCATTTAATTTTTTTAGATGATTTTATTTTCTTTAGTTGATAGTCTAATTAGATTTTATCTTTTTATTCTTTATCAAGAAAAAGAGAGTAGTATTATGCTTAGAAGAATCAAAATCATAATAGCATTGGTTCTTTCTCTTTCTCTCTCTCTATATATACATATTTCTTATTAGACAATGAAAGTTTGTTAATTTGCACAAATTTTCTAAACCTGAATAGCTTTATGGGACCGAAAGGTGAGCTAATGTTAGCTTAACCATGGATCCACAGGCTAGGTTTCGTTAGAGATGACATGGAATAAAAGTTTCTGGCAGAGAACTCTTTACATGCATCTAGACTCAAATATTTTCCCAAAGCCAGGGGGGGCTTTGACCCCCTTGGCCCAGATATTGCTTTGCCACTGTCATTGTGAGTAATGTTAAAACTAAAGGAATGTATGAATACACCTAGCAGTTCAGGACATAATCCTATTTGATTATAATGCACAGATATATTTATACACAATTTGATATCAAACAGATATAGGTAACAGATCAGCATAAAGATATGTATGCTGTCTTATATGCTTATCTAATCAAGGAAAGTGAATAAAAGATCAATCATTCTAAAGTGTACCTCTTTTGATGATGGAAAGATCACAGTTTTTAAGAGATGATATAGTGTCTCACGAACCACCTTGTCATTGTCACTTATTCGTTCACGGAGCTTCTCTATAATGGCGAGCTTGTGAAGCTTAAGCTCCAATGGGTATTTCAAGACAAGATCCCTTACACCAGTTAGTGCAGCTTCATCCCAAAAAACAAAAAAATCTATCATGAGCATCTTGATTAATAGCTCAGAAGGTACACATTATAGAGTCTTACTAGATACAGAAAAAAAGAAAATTAAAGAAACTTCTCAGGCAAAATGCTCAATGAGGCATCATAAAAGCAAATAGGTCCATCAACAAGTTCATAAGAGACTCTTATGCCTTAAATAATAATTTACATTCCTGTCATGCACTGTGAGAATAACTATTACTGTAATAGTCCAACATAGAGTATCCAATCTAACCAAATTCAATGATGAGTAGTGTTTCTATGCTCACACCTACTTAGTCCTTCCAACACACTCAGAAATCTATTGCTAGACCTCTAAAAAATATATATCATCACCTTTCTATGCAAAGCATGCATCTTTATTTTTTCTAAGAACAAACTGATCTAACATAAAGAAAACTAGTTACTCGGATCCTCTTTTCCTCTTGCTGACAACCAGCAGTAGCGTCACCTTGGACATAAACAACACTGTGTTCACAGACAATAACATCCACATGATACAGCAGAACAAGTAGTATAGTAGTGGGCTCACCTAGGTTGTTACTGGAATATCCAAAACTAACTCTAAACTATCTTTCTCTTCAGTCAAAATAAAAACATCATGACCATAAAATACCATTCATAAATTGAACTGAGTTTTGTTTAATAATAACGCATAAAAAATAAAGAACACTGAAGTAAAATACCACGCCGTATCTTAGCATTGTGATGGGATGTCTGCTGAAGGAGCTCTCTTAATGTCAGGCCTTTCTTGTTCACAGCAAGCCCATCCTTCTCTGATGCAACACTCTGCTCTGGAAGCACAATGGCTGCTTGCAGTGTCCCAAAAGCCATTGTAAGAAATGATGTTTTGAAAATTTTGACAAACTGTGCATAAGAAACCATCAGATACCTTTGGACTTAATCTCAGTGCTGGTAGCATTCCTTGGTGGTGGCAGCTTTCGGCCAATCTTATGTTTTATTTTCTATGAAAAGGAAAACAAGTTAATAAAAATACTATCAACCTGAGACCACAGGAAGAACCAAAGAGGATTATATGAAAATCAAAGGATGTTTTACTTTGAAATCCACACCACGCTTTGGTTTCTTGGATGAAGATGGCTTGGGCCGCACCATGATAAACTCTGATCAAGAAAAAAAAGGAACAAAATTATAACTAAAAGTTGACAAGTGTATTTGTGAAACTCTCTTTTCTACCAAAGATCGTAAAGGGGTAGTAGGACCAGATTGCGAGATCGTAAATAATTTATTTCAACAACGTTTAACATATATACATATACTTAAAGAAATTTAAATATTTTTTGGTTAAGATTTAGTAAGTCCCATATATTCTTATGCTAATAATTGCATTTTTATTAAAGTGAATGCATAATCTCTTATTTGAATGATAATCATTTTATTATTTTGTGTCTCATTCATTTTCTTAGGTCCACAACTACAAGATTGGTCTCTCCACTCACGAATCTTAACTTAAGAATGATACACTTTGAATAAGAAAGTGATGGTGCAGTTGTATCATTGATGATACTTCGACTGCAATAATTAAAAATATTGTAACATTCACCAAATGCATGCTTTCTAATTTTAATACACAAGAACAACATAGCCATGTGTTAATTTTGATACACAGCAATAACATAATTAAAGTCTCAACTATTTGGGATTGACTATATGGATTTTTTATCATCATTGAAATCTATAAAAAGTCATGTGTTTAGTCAAACTTATAGTACTTAAATTTTTATTTATAATTTTCATTAAGATCCTTTTAGATCTTTCTCTACCTCTCTTCGTATCACTAATATTAATCATTTCATCTCTTCTAACTACCACATTTGGAGATCTCCTAAACACATGTCTATATCATCTTAAATTATTCTCTCTCATCTTATCCTTCGTTGAAGCAATACTTAGTAGTTCACAAATAAAATTTATTTTTCTATATTTCCTAGTAACTTCCCACATCCATCTCAGTATTCTCATCTCAACAATACAAACTTCTTGAATATGTTGTCTCTTAACTACCCAATACTTGAATCCATAAAGCATTGTTGCCTCACAACTATCTTATAAAATTTAACTTTTAGTCTCAAAAGCATCTGCTGATCGTTTTCTATTTTCAATATCATGATGGAAAAAGGCATACGTTAACTTTTTTGCAATAAGATATGTTATAAGCTAAACATCATAGCCTACTCAATCATAGGTGCTGGCATATGAACAATTACATGAACAGAATCAAAGCGGAGAACTTATTATGCCTTTGCATGACCTCCCTTCTCTTATCAGGCTAGATAAATATCTCCAAGTTTCTGAATTAAAATGCAATGAAACTGAATGGAGGCTGCATGCTTCCGCAAGATTTGAACACTTGAATGCAAAAACTTGTCTAAGATAATCATATATAATTACAACCTTTTTTCTCTACAAATGAATTTGGATACCTAAGAATTAAGAGAGGGAAGGAGAGGACAGAACAGGAGAGAGGAAGAGACGATATCACATAAGTGAGGAGACGAGAGCAGAAGAGAAGGGAGGATACGAGAGAGGAGGAGAGGATGAAGTAGGGCAGGGGAAGAGTGGAGTGCACGAGAGAGCAGAGAGAGGAGGAGAGGAGAGAACAGGAGAGGATGGGGTTGGGAGGAGAAAAGACGAGAGAGTGAAGGAGACGGTAGGAGAAGAGAAAGAGAAGGGATGAGAAAACAGAGGAGAAAACAGTACCAGCGAGGAGGCGCCTGCGACAACGCAGCGGGATGAGGCGGCTTGCGGCAGCGTCCGAGGGGAGGTGGCGCGGCCGGCGATGTTGGCAGCGGCAGCTGCGAAAAAGCTAGGGCTCGTTCGTCGCTCGTCGACTGTCTTCCCGTGCGGCGCGCCTACGCTTTTTTTCTTCTTTTTTTTTTTTGTCTTCTATATGAATACATTGAGTCGACTCGGTTTTTACCGAGTCGACTCGCGAGTCAACCGAGTCCACTCTATTTACGTTTCGGAGGCGGAGTCAACTCGCTAGGCTTGATCTAGACCGTAAGATCACAAGATCCTACGGTTCAGATCCACCGAGACTTGATACAAATATGTTCCTTCGAACATAAAAGCCAAGCTTATATGGAAGGCAAAAGATGACAGATCCTACGGTCCACATCCAAGCGAATGAGCCGGATCAAATCATGGCCACAGACACAATACGTCGCTCGAAACAGAGCAAGTCACTCGTGCTCTTTACTCGGAGAACACTGTTGCTTCTTTGGATGTTCCTTTCGATATGTCACCTGTCACATGAAATGCTTCCCCCCGTAATCATCACTACACCTGTTTGAGGCACTGTTGCGTGATATCTCTGGCAATCTCTGTCCTCTGTTCATGCTGCTAACTCGCAATTTGAACCATGGAGCTGCTTGTATTTTATGTGGAGTGAGATGAACTAAGATCTGGAGAAACTTCCATCCAATCCATTATCATTGAATTTTTATGGTTTGAACTAAACTATATTCTTCGTGGTTATTAAGCTGCTTGTTCTCGTTAGATTCATCTGTCTTACTGCTGAAACTGTACAGGAGTCGAAGAAAAGCTCAGTTTTTGATGAAATTAATGTCTGCGTGCAGCTTGGAATTCTATGACAGAGACTAAGAATTAGGAAGAAGAACACCAAAAAAAAAAGCATCCCCCTCGTCGAACCAATCCAGTGCATGCAGTCGTCTCAAGGATTCTCGTCAAAAGGACTCCACGGGTGCGTTCTCGAGTTTCTTTTGGAGCTCGGATTCTTCGTGTCTGAGCCGGTCGTTCTCGAGGGCGATCTGATCACGCTCCCTCATCACGCGGTTTAGCTCGTCGAGCAGCTGCCGGTTTGCCGACTGGAGGTGGATGACCTGTGACCACAGCTCACTGAGGTGCTTCTGCTTTCTCATCCGTGACCGGCGGGCCGACTCTCTGTTGGAAATCATCCTCCTCTGCCGCCTCTCTTCTGCCAGGCTCAGTTGGCGCCCACCTGCCTCATCCGAAGTCGTACTGCCGTCAAGGAAGGAACCTGGAAGACCGAAGCCATGCATCAATGGCTTTGCCTGGAGCTGTTGCGTGAGATAAGGCCCAAACAGAGTGCCGAAGTGGGAGGAGGTAACAACATCGTTCTGAGGCATGTTGTAATGGGCTCGGAGTGAAGGTGAAATGCTGGCGACCTCCCCAGGATGCATGGTTACAATGCTCCAAGGAGGAAAGAGATGCTGCAAGCAGATGTGCAAGGGAAGGGGAGGAAAGCTTGAAGTCTGGTAAGTCAATTTATAGTCCACTCCACAGAGTTCCTCTGCAGGATAGGCAGAGCAGACATGCATGATGATGCATGCATGGTTTTTGTGTATGTGTTGTTCACCATTATGGCTCTCTGGTGGTGATCAAACAGTGATGTGTAAATGCAGGACCCTCCAATTACATCACAGCTACCTGGTGCTGTAGCCATTAAACCTGGTGCTGGTTGGTCAACAGTGACAAGCATTTAGATATTTATGTCAGGGTGTTGATGGTGTAGCAAAGGAACATGATGATGGATCGTAGCATTATGGGTTTAAAGCATGAGGTCTGTGGCTATGCGCACCTGAGGAAGAGGCGCCATTATTGGAGGAAGTTGGGAGATGAACATATGACAGAGAAGGAAGACAGAGAGAGGTACTGAGAAATGTTGGCTTATTTTATCTGGTGAACAGAGCTTTCAATTTAAGTGTGATGATGTAATCGGGCGCTCACTTTCTCCAAAGTGAATGATTAGTAAATGATGACTGAGATGTTTGCATCTATATAGGCTTCTCTAAACTGGAGCAAATGGATAATTAGGCAAGTAGTGCTACCAAGTCTTCTGGACAAAAAAAATTGTAGAATTATACTCCTCCAGCCCTTTTGAAGTGTAAAGGAGGTTCTCCTAATCCATGACAACCTTTGTTTTAAGGTCATTCTGGTTTGCAAGATCTTCTTTGATATCTTTAGCATCACCTATGCCAAGTGCAACCAATTGGATTTCAGCTCAAGTCTGCTGTTATGCTCCTCCTTTCTTTCTCTTTTCTTGATGTAAAAGAATAACAAAATGAATCTCTTAATTTCAGATCTTTGCTGTGCTGTTGCGTAGCCACATCCATGACATTGTTCTCATCTATCCCTTTCCATATGTTAATCATAGTGGATAGGTATGAATCTATTATAGTATTGCTTCAGATTCTTCCAAACCTCTGGTACTTAACTTGGATGCATACTAAATCTTGAAGTAGCATCTTGCTGAAACTTGTTCCAAGCAGAAACAATTGACCATTTAGGAAAGTTCATATTTCATCAAAAAGTGATCAGAAAACCAGGAAATGTGGGTGCTTCTGGAAATGGTGGTGCCTCATGAGTAAGCTCCTTTATCTTTGGACTAAAGAGAGGTTTGCCCAGTGAGCATAGACATCTTCTCTTTAGACCTGAAAATGATCTCCATTGAATAATCTGTGTCATGTCATTGATTTCTACATGATTATGGACATGGCTTTGAGGCCAACATAGATCTAATAAATGCTTAAGCACAGTATAATCCCATTCTCAGTATTTTGCAACTTGCAGAAATTCTGTCCTTTATGTTGACTATTCTTCAACTTTGCAGAATTCTCTACTAAATCAATTTCTTTTTTCCTTCTTTCAACCCTAGAGATGATTTCAGGCATATATTGTTTGTCTAGATCCATCAACAGGAACTCACTGTGCTTGTCATCATGCACAGCCTGGAGAAAGCATAACCTCACAACTCTTTTTAGATCAGTCTTGGCCTCCATTATCTTTGACATTGTTGCAGGTGTTTCAAGCTTGTGGCCCTCATAAAAAGTCCATGAGATTATTTCTCAGGTGAGCAGCTATTTTCTGGGTGATATCAGCAACCATCCTCTCGTTTTGGGCTCATGTCAAATGATCAATCACCATCCATGTATCAGTGATAGAAGATCTACAGCCCCTCTTCACATGAACTTTTGGCATCTTTAAGTCACATTTTGACTCTTTATCTCCTGTCTTCCAAAGGCACCTCTTGTGTGATTCTCTGCATTCTTTTCTTCCAATGACCTCAGGTAAACAATCCCTTCAACTTATATTTATTCTCCAAGTATTATTATTGTTATTCCTCATCTGTAATATCTGATCCTCCCAGATTCTAAACATTCTATTCCCAGTCATGATATGAATGTTTTCCTTCTCCAATCAGAGCATAAGTTAGTGATGCTTGTTAGCTGTTGGCATGACATTGATTTGGCAAATGCTGTGCCACAATCCATTTTCGCCACTGGTAGTGCTTCTTGCTGAAACATATGATGAGTCACTCCGAGTCATTCTTGTTTGATCTCTGGCTTCCTCATCTTTAAGTCCAAGATCAGAATCTGGTCTCATCAGTATCATTCAACCTCATGTATGAATCAACTGAAAGAAATACATACCATAATTTAAGCTTAACATATTAAACAATATGAGTTATTTTTCAGAAGGAATATGATTCTCTGTAAAAAACTTGATTAAAATCCAAAAAGATCATCAACTATGACATGAGAAAATGAGATTTGTATCAGAATCATGACACTAAAACCTCGTTAAGCAGGGTGAGCTGATGGTTTCCCAGTCGAAGCTACGGAGATGTACGTGCCAAGGACAGAAAGGAAAAGCCTACAGACAATACAAGTGTAAGGAGAAGCAGTCTGAGGTGTTTGGTCACAGTGCAGGAAGAACAAAGAGATGATAATGATGATTGGGGTCTTTCGAGTTGCTGGTGTACCGTGTATGGAGGAGGCTGGACATGACGGCTACCTCATCTCTGCACCCTCCCTTGTCGGGTAAGTTGGGATTCAGCTGTTTGTCTTTGTGTGCTGCTCTCGATCCTGAAAGCATGAGGCAGTCATCCTCTGATGTGCTTTGAGTTCTCATGAGAAGGCAAATCTTGATCATCTTTCATTTCTGGATTTTGGGCTGTTGTTGTCCGTTTCCTGTAAGCAGTCTCTTTGACTTCTCAGACATAAAACCTAACAAAGAAAGGTAAAGGTTTCTTATTTTGTGAGTGATGCATTGAGTTTTCATTGAAAGACATACAAACATAAGTAAATCTCTTGTGAGAAGTCTGCATGTAAGAGGAGATATGATTCGCAATAAATTAGATATCTATGGTTTCATAGTCATATTCTGTATGCTTGATTTCTTTTATTATGAAGTAATTAATTTTATGAAAGCGGAATTCAATCTTTATCAACACAACAATTTACCTTTTTGTGTTCTTCCACATCACATTTTACTCGCACATAATCTACTTTGCTTGATTCCACACATCTAACTTGAAAAGACTGAACAAAAACAGTAAGTAAACACAAAGATTGAAAGGTGGCATCTATCAAAAAGATGTTGGCCATTGTAAACACAGCCACCACACACCAATAAGTAAAGAACAGATTGATTGTTGTGTACCTTTATGCGAGAAAGGTGCATCTGATCCTCCTTTTTATCAACATTATACCAACAGTGCTGAGAAATTGGAAGAACTCAATCCAGCTGATGGCAGAAACCAGTGGATAACCTTTGGAACAGTGAATTCTGAAGTCCACAAATCCCAAGTCACTGCCTTCTGTAGTGCCCTAAAAAACTCGACCACACTATCAATGTCACAGAACAGAAGTCAATAGTATTACAAGCCACTTACCAACTGACACATTAGGATACATAATTTCTGCTTCTGATTTTTCAGTTACTGCACTTTAGCAGAGATAAAAGTATGATTCTATATTCCAGTTGAAACTATAAAAGAGAGTATAAATTCCATGGTAAATAGTCATTAAAGAGATGGTAAGACAAAAGCATTCCAAAAATCTAGAACTTGGAATATAATTTCAGATGTACATATGCAGTAGATGGATATGGCTATCATAATGATCTTCAAAAAAGTATATGATCTGAGAACTTCTATAGAGTCAAACATGCAGGATATTCTTGTTTGCTATAAAATCAACATGAGATAAAGCTAAATATTGAATGAGATGTTTCTTCAAAGAGAATGAGATGGGATGCATCTCATAACACTGTTGTTATATGTTCCTTACTGAAGAAGATTATTTTCTTGTTGCATGGTTTAGCTCCAGTGAGCAGTGTAAAGGAGAATTCATGACATATATGATCGAAATCCACATTGGACCTTTCCAACTTAGAAGACCTTCAATTGATCCATATGTCTCAAATCCCACGTTTAGTGGCACACAAGCACAGTGGAAATGTGCCTTTTCTCTGGTAGCTGACCTAAGCTACCTTCTTTCGATCATCTCATCTGCCCCATAACACGAATATTATACTGCTGCTTTCTCATCCCACCCCCCACCATCCTTGCATGAAGAAGATGAAAGAATTAAGAGTAGTGATCCTATTACAGATAGCAATGTGCAGCCAAGAAGAAGAACAGTTGTTTTTCATTCTTCACCAAAAGAAATTTCTTCCTTACAAGGGCAGTTTTGATAAGAATTCATTTTGATTCTTGAAAATTAACTTCAGTTCAGCTCAAAAGTTTGCTTCTTTCTCTATTCTCGTTAGCAGTCTGCAAAAGTGAGAAAGAAGGAAAAGAAGAAGAAGTGAGCTGTGATTGTTTCCTTTTGCCATTCAACTTTGTGGTGACTCCTGCTTTGACATGGCCAGCAACTTGGTGTGCAGAGTCTCCGAGAAACTAGAAGCCCTGAGGAGGGGGAGATGCGGACAAAAGACCATGGTTGGTAGACCACCATGTGATGATTGAGAGCTTTGAAGAAGAAGACGAAAAGGAGGAGGAAGAAGGTGGTCAGACAAGAAGACTGCTCGAAACAAGGCATCAAAGCTGTGCACCGAGAAGGAAAAGGGGGGTCACAGGGGTGCACCAGGGAAAGGCCTTCAACCGGTGTCTGCCATGGAGGGGCAGCAACATGATGTGGTGACCCCCACCGGGGAGTGCCGAAGCCGGCACAACCCAGTGGGGGTGGTGCCGGCCGGCCGCACCTCACCCACTCCCCACTGCAACACCCCGTCTTCGCTTCTCGTCTATGATTCCTCTGCGTATGCCTCCATTTGGCTATTCCTCCTGCAGCTGCATGCGACAGATAATTATACTGTCGAGTTAGTAAGACAAAGACAGTTTCTGCAGAGCAGCTCCACTGTTGTCTCCCATCACAAGGAGGACAGATGAGATGCGTGAGCTACAAACTGGTTGGAAAAGTAGATGATTTCTTCTAGCGATTAAATGTAGTAATTATGGATTCTCGGATTCCTCGGTAATCTAAACCGAGCCCTTCCAAACCTTACATCACAAGCATTCATTGAGGTTTTAAAGATAAATTACACTTATATATATTATGTATAATTATCTTTAAAAATACAAATTATATTTGACATTTATAACCCAAAAAAAAGAAGAAGAGTAAAACTGTCAGTCAGTTTATCTGGTAAATATAAACTGTCAGTCAGTTTATCTGATAAGTTGAAGATAATAGCCAGATCAATTAACGAATCGGACATGAAATGATAAAGATCGGCAATAGGATAATGAAAAATGAAATGAAATAAACAAACATGTGAACCTCCGATATAGATGTTGAGATGATCTATTTCACCTCCACCACCACCACCATCATCATCATCATCATGATCCCACATCTGTCGCAACTATACGGAAAGGAAGGTACAATACTTCGTGGTACCATCACTCTGCCTGCAACTTTTTCTTTCACTTGTTTAGGTTTGTAGTGCCCCTGTGTGGTGGGCAGTCCAATAGGATTGGCCGAGTGAGGATAAGGCAAGGATTTGTTTATGTTAACTGCTGCTAGTAGTGTTTGATATAATACCTGCGTGCGGAAAAGTACATGCATTACCATATCTTTCTTGGTGGCTGCCTCCATGGATGTCGCTCCAAATGCGGGCTACTGGAGGTTAAATAATACGGTAGGTAAGTAGTGAAGGCTGAGGCAATCTCGCAAACAGCTTACGTGCACTAAGCATGGCGTTGTTAGAAGGGCGAGTGGACCACCGCCGGATCGTCCTCTTGGCCGTCGCCATCGCCATTTATATTAGCTTTCACGTCGCTGTCGACGGACGTGGCGTGCTTTCCGGTGTCGCCGCCGGGATTGCTGGAGTTGGGGCGCCGAGACGCCTCTTCCTCGTGAAGGAGGATGACAGAGGAGCAGCCGTGGATGCGGACTCGAGTATGGTTGCATATTGTGAACCGGTTGGGCCGTGCACCAAATCGATCTATTCTCAGAATCAATGATTCATGTTTGGGCTTACAGAGTTCTGGGCCCAATAGGAACAAGGAATCACATCAACACCAAAATAGCTAGCAAAGGCTTTATTAACTAAATTAGCTAGCAAAGGCTTTATCGAATCATTCATTGCAAAATACTAACGAGGTAAATATCATCAAACACCATAAATCACATATAAGCCTCATCTATGCAGCAGCAGCAGCAACAACAAGCAACATTCTCCTACACGTTAAAGGCATTGCTGAAGTACCTACCACATTCATTGCCACTGCACCTTACAAGAGGATGCATCACTTTTATCAGCATTATACGCCTCGCATATAATAAGCAGTCTTTAAATATAATGCTCTCGTTGCTTGTAAAGCAATTAACGAGCCACATGTAGCGCCCCACTTTCGGCTGATGAGTACCGAGTACAACCCACATGGAATGGGATAAAAGAAATGGCAAAATAAAATAACAGTGTTTATAAAAACACTGTTGCAAGGAGCTATGTAGGTTTACTAATATCATGCAAAACATTTGGGGAATGATCCAAATACTTCTATGCAAGTATACTTGCATTTATACTCGGTGTTGCCAAATAAAAAGCTCTTGCAAGATAAAGCCGCATACAAAAAAACATGTTCAAGGAGACAAGAAGGAAACATGTCCAAACATACACAGGTAACTCCAGACAAGGAAAGCATGTCTGTTAACGAAAACTTAGCACATGCCTCCAATGTGGACCCAACTGAAAGAGATGACTGTTCTTTTACCTATTCATCTACATGCTTATTTTGCTCATTCTGATCACTGTTGCAATTTTGAATGTCAAAACAATCACATTAGTTAGCTTCATAAGCAAAACAAAAAGGTTTAAAGTGTTTGTTCGATGAAATCAAAAGCATCATATGTATGTTGTTAACAAATAAAGCTGGTCTCGACATTAAATTATAAGAACCATTTGGCAGGCACATAGAATCAGATCTCAAAGGTTTTGCTTCAAAGGACAGTTAGAGAAGACATTAAAGAGAAATTGTTCCAAATGAAGCAGGATAAGACATCCAAGAGATCTTAGCTAATGTTCAACAAGATGCAATTTATCAGTACCACAGTAGATTTCTCCGTGAGTGAAACTATAGACAAACCAGAAAGATTCAGTGCATGGCTTAGTAAATATATCATCTGGTGTTTCGTAAGCAAACGTCACAACCAGAACACAAGAAATAATCAATGCACATAAAATAAAATAAAATTCAATCAGTATATCCCATATGATAGGATATGATCAATGTGGGACTTCTTTGGTCATCATAAAATATTCAGATTGTAAGCAAAGGAATTTCATGAAAGTCAATATGACCTATTTATCACCAGATGTAAGCAGCAAAGTACACCCATACTTGAGACTATATCCCAAGAAGACAAATATATGTAGAATGTGACTATATTTATTTTTGAGAATACATTATGAAAGAAGAAAAATAAAGAACACAGAAATCAAAATTAAGAAATCTCCATTTCGATAAATCACTGCAGATTTTTCAGGTTAAATGCTTTGTAGACAGTAAAAAGTATAAGATTCATTATTTTTGTTGTGTGGATCTAATAAGAAGAGTCATGTATAACTAAAACCCAACAGCTCAGCTCAATATAGAATCGACACCAATGTGAATATGGATTAGTGAGCAAGACTAGCAGATGAAACCCCCATTGTATACAGGCCATGAATGATTAACTCTAACAAATAAAGCATGTTAAGAATTTCTAAGTTTGTTTTATGAAAATTAATTAATATAATTAACAACCATCGCAAGAAGGCTAGGAACTCATCTCTTTAACCAGAATGGTCTGGTGATATAAAGCAAAATGCATAAGCAAGTAATCAACCAAGTTCAGCAGCTCATATACAACAAGGTTCTGAACTCATCTCTTCAACCAAAGTGGTTTGGCGATATAAAGCAACATGCATAAGCAAGTAATCAACCAAGAGCAACAGCTCATCGGAACATAACAATTACAAAACCTGGAAGAGAAAAGGGACCATATTGCATCAACCCAAATAAACAACTTATATGATGAAAAAGCTATATTTTCACAAGCCACATTTATTCAGATTGTTATTGATATATAGTAGCACCTTGGAAAACCAACTTCCAAATGAACAGTTGACAGAACTCTAACAAATACCTCATTATCACTAGGGCTGTCCTACAACAGAAAAATAACATTGTTATAGATCAACACAACAACATTGGAATAGAAGATCACCATAGCCTGGTGTGCACTTAAAATAGAACCACCCTGGTTTACCAGTTCTAAGCTTCAGGTAACACTTCAAAATCATACCTGAGAGGAGCTTCATCACCGGGGATAACACTACCACCTGCCCTCCTTGCCTTCTGCTTCTCATATTCAGGATCATCTGTTGGCAACTCGAATCTACAAAGGGGACAGGTGTTACGGATCCCAAGCCATGGCAAGATGCACTCCTCATGATAATGGTGCAAACATGGCAGCCTCTTAACTCTATCCTCTGCCACGATCCCATCCTTACAAACCGCACAATCGGCATCAATGTCGGCAGCGTCTTCTTTTGTCATAACAGCTGAAGGGAGGTTCTCGACCACTGATTTTGCTGCTGGAGGGCTACCCTTGGTGTTGCCATCCTGCTCGGTGAAATGCCCAAACAAGACCTCGTAGGACTCGTAATCAGATGTGTAGACCAGGCCATCTTGATCCTCGAAATAGGCTTCAACATCATCTGGATCAAAAGGGCTCCTCCCTAAATTGTTCATGGCCAAAAGTATCTCCCAATTGACGTTTCTGACAACATCTTCTGGCTCAACCTCATCACGACCCGATCCCCCAATGTCATCAGATCTCTCCTCATCACCAAGAACCATGATACTAAGGACATCCCTTTCTACGTCCTGACCATCGATCTCCTCCCAATCAAACCCCTCGTTTGCATCTCTCCGGCCGTCGCTCAATTGGAGGGTGTCCCAACAGAGAGGAAGACCTAAATCGTCGGAGATCCTATATCGGTCGACTTCGCCGTCATCAGAGATCCCGGCAATCTGCTCGTTGCCCATCGCCACGATCTGCCCATCGGAGTCCGAATCAGAGTCGAACCCAACAACCCTAAGGCCGCCGGAACCTACGGGCCGGGCCCTCGAGAACTCGGTCGACTCGGAAGGGGAGCTCCTCCTTCCGATGAAGAAATCATCCGCTGCCCAGTCCGGTACGACAACCTCCCGATCCACGTCCTCCCCTGCGTCGTTATCGTCGTCCCTCTCGAATCCTGACCCTAGCCCGAGTCCGAGACCGATGTCGAGGCAGCCGGGAGGACCGATCTCCTCGGGGCCCTCGGAAACCCTAAAGACGGGGGAACCAAAGGGCTCGGGAAAGGGGTCCATGGCAGCGCCGGAGACGGAGGGCGGAGGGCGGCGGAAGAGGTCGAGTGAGAGCGTGGCGTGGTCGTCGTCGTCGTCGTCATCGGAGTAACCTGAATAGTCGGAGCCCGAGTCAAGCTCTCCAAAGGTGGGGCCGGACGAGAAGACAGGGACAAAGGGATCCCGATCGGCGATGGCCGAGCCGGCGGCGGATTGGGAGGGCCAGAAGGAGCGCGGAGGGGGGAAGCGGGCTGGTGGTTCTTGGTGGTCGCGATCGTCGGTGAGGCGGAGGAAGAGGTTGGGAGCGTCCGCCATGGAAGACGATGAGATTGCCAGGGAAGAAAGAGAGCGTCGCCTCTCCACCCGAGGGGTTGGATGGGGGAGAAATTAAGGGCGGGTTCAGGGGCGTGTCGCGGCCCCAGATGGGGAACGACTAATGTCACGAAATCACGCGTTGGCGAGCATCAAGAACAGCGCCAGCCACTCTGGCCCGTTCGATTTGCGCCAAGTCACCATATCGCGACTTGAGTCGGACTGTAGGCAGGGTTGACCGGTCGGCGGATAAAGTGGTCTTGAACCTACGAACGGGTATGTATCAGATTGGATGTACGGCACCAGGACCCACGACACCGCCCCTACTCCCTCCCAGGTGCGAGTCGAGGTAACCAAACCGACGAAGGAAATTAAACGTTGGCTTAGACAACGTCTGAATCATTCATGGGTGACCCACACCTGTACGATTTCAGGGGTGACGCGGTTTCGTGAACAGACACAGCGACGTAAGTGGGTCCCGCTCATCCAGGCCGTGTCCCCGCCCTGACATATTTCTGGCTGATTCAGTCGAGCAACGGTTAGGCGCGAGACCCTGTCAAGGAGCAACAATTAATCTAGTTCTACCCATCCGGCCAGCACCCAGCATGACCCACCGGTGACGTAAGTGGGGCATGGGACACGTAAGATTGACTTTCTTTGATATCCGGATTTATCCAAATCCGATCGAAGACTTCGATCCATTGAAATTGAGTTGAAATATTTTCTTTCTAGGATTTGGGATAAGAATAAAACGTAGATACCAAAATAATTAGTCGAATTCATACAAATGCATTTTGTCTCCATGCCTACTTGATCCATTATATTTATATTTGACTCGAAAATAGAAATCTGAAATGGGTTCGGATTAATTAATTGGATTAAGATTTATATTTTTTATAATTTTATTTTAATCATATCGTAATGTAACAATGATCGACCAATAATGATCATTATATTTACGTGGCGTTAATGATTGACCAACAATGATGGATGAAGATGACCTTGTTAATGTTGTTCACTTTATGGATTTGTTTTTGCATGTACACTAACACAATAAATTATCCAAAGCATACAAAGAGGAATCCAACAATTGAGTAATTGAATTACCTTCCAGTTTCATAGGCAGGTCCAAAATCTTATGGAATCCAAGGATTGATGGAGATCCCATGTCAACAATCTGCACGTCCTGTTCATCAAATAAAGATGATTAGCAAATGTTTCTTGAATAATCGGAATGATTGACACAGCCTCTCTTACATTAGAAATGTGCAGCATGAAGATGGAATCAATCTTCACGGTTAATCCTTCAATAAAGATTTCACATACTTGAACAATCTGCATCAATGAAAGAATAGCAACAAAGTGACAAGAGCCATTGATGAACAAGAACAGAAGAGTTGAGACCTGTAACACTATAAATGTCCATTCAACCAATTCAGCTTATATTCTGCTACAACCTTTCCACTAACAGAAAACACTTCATACTGTTGAAACAGAGAAATCACTGTTTGAATCTGCGTTTACTTTTTAGGCAGTCCAAGTCAGTGACAGGAATAGATCACAGAAAGATATGAATTGCTTTTGGCTGGAATATTCCATGTGTCTGCTGAATGACCTATTACAACATTTTACTGCTCAGTAACTTAAGATTCAACATGTGAAGAAAAAATTAAAATGCTTATAAAAATACCAAGAATTAAGCTGTAGTACTTGCACTAAATAAGTTGAAGATTCTCCAATGGCAACTACAACCTTGCCTTATCAAAGCAATGAAGGAAATTATTCTTAGGTCCTTCCAAGATCTCAATGACGTACTAGTTTGACTGTTTCTGCATTGTACAAATGACAGTAGCTGGGTAAATGTACATTTTGTTTCCTTTGTGTGCCTCTGCCAATGGATTTAGAGAACAAATATCTTATGAAGTCCATAGAGCTTTCTTAGTGCATCAGGGTGCTCTATAACTGTCCAGCATAAATTTGCTTCAGTCAGGATATAATTGTCTGACTAGCAGACCATTAAACACTGTCTTCCTCTACTAACTTCTCAGCATGTGGCATACTTTGCCACCGTACCTGCCTTTTTTTTATATATAGGAGTACAATCAGTGTAAAAGTTGTGCCAGACTTTGTGCCTCCAACTTGACATCATATGGTGAACTTCAAACAGAAGACCAAGTATTCACGGTCATAGCCAGACAAAATTCAAGGCACCAACAAATTGCCCAGATTAAACAAATTGCCCAACACTTACAATTTTATTAATGTTATTATATTGTATTATAATAGATAACATGTGCCATCTAAGTGTTGGGTCATTAATTTTATTTTGAAGAATTTGACACATTGAATTCAGGGAGCAGTGGGTCCTACATAACATTATGAAGAAACTCAAAATAGCATGATAAAAATATAATCCAAAAGAGATGACTTTTGCTAAAGTGGGATATCTCTTAGAAATCAGGGTAAAGGGAAAACAATATGAAACACATACTGAAAAAGGAGTTCTCATGTGAATAACAGAACACAAAACATGCTATGGAAGTGTGAGAACTACCGACTCTCTAGATCTCAAATCCTTGACAATCATAAGTGTATCAGTAATTAAAAGCAGAGAGAGCTTCTATTACGATAAGTGACCACATAAATATATCTATGAAGTATCTTGATTAACATCCATTGGAGAAATTTATAGTTCCCTAAATAATGTGATTAGATTATAGAAAAGATAATTTAGCAACAAATTAATCAAAGAACTTTGGAGAATATTATACATAATCCCCATCAGCTGGAGACCAACACATGGCCATCACCATGCATTGTCATAATGATTTGAATTATATATCCGATGCTTCTATAACAGCCCAAAAAGCAGAATGAAACAATCAGAGAACTTTGAAGACCATTGCAGTGTTATCCACATTAACTTCAGATCAACAAGACTCATCATTTTGCTTTGCCTTAGGCAAAAACAGAAAAACATGGTTCTACATATGCAAAATGATGTAATCAATAAAATCAATAGCAGAATTAAATCCTAAGCAAGGGATTATGAACTTGTAATCATGCTGCGAAAAATAAGCAAGTCTTCTATCAGTGTTCACATAACACTTCCAAAGTAATTGATAGTAGTTAGAGGTATTATGCCTGAAAAAGAATCAATGTCATACTTGAGATGATTGGCAATACACAGCAATCAGAGAACTTTGAAGACCTTTGATGTATTATCCACATATAAGTCAGATCAACAAGCCTCATCATTTTGTTTTGCCCCAGGCAAATACAGAAGTAAGAAAATATGTATAGATGGTAATTTATGAAACAAAACCATTATCGATACAACCCATCAGATTTTCCTAACTTGTTCCACATAGGAGACTTGAAGAAATCTAAATTATCATATAACCATGCAGTCATAATTTCATGGTGCAAAAGCAATTCTTCAGTAGCTCATAGTTAGATGTCTTGTACATGCTAAATCATATAATGCAATTTTTCATGGTATTTTGTGGTCAAGCAACACAATACTTATACAAATACATTTCCAGAAACAATGGTGACATAATGACACATGAACAGGAAATTCAGAAAGGTTTTTCTCTACCAGTCAGATCAAGTTATCTAACAATTGTATCCTTTAGCAACTACTTTGAAAGTGCACAGATTAGTTATCAATTCAACGATGCAAATTAGTCATCAATTCGATGATGCAAATTAGTCATCAATACGAAGATGCAAACCAGCCAAATAGAGAAAAAAACAATCTGTAGCCATCAACATGATGTTTGCATATGTAATGTAGAGAGCTTCCAACTCACCCTGAAGTCATGCGGGACATTGGATATGCCTTTTAACAAATTATTGAGGCAACATCGACTTCAAACTTATCGCTTCATCAAATGAATTCCAGTAATTGGTTAATTTTGTGCTATCTGAGAATTTTTCTTAAAACTATATATTGTTGAATTTCTTTCCTGATAAACTAGAACAACATTTATGAGAGATGAATCACAGGAGATTCACCCCTCGGAAATAGTAACGTTATTCAACTTCACGCTGCCTCGAAATCTCGATTGACAAGAGAAAATACGTAAAACAAAGGGAACCTCACACAGCATCAGATACGCCATTAGCAAACCTGTAAGTTCAAATCATTAAATACCTTAACGATTCAACTCATCGACGTGAACAATAATAGTAGTCAAAACCAGAACCACTAAAAGATCCCAAAAGACGAAACTTTTACCCCATAAACCGAAAACATCAAGAAAAACAAAATGCAAAAGTCGAGAAAAGCGTTTTCTGTGTCAGTGGGATGTTAATTCCACCCGATCTTTCTGTGTTACCATCATAACAAGAAAGAAGAAATTGGCGGACAAGAAGATAGGAAGTCAAATAAAAACAATGGAGCGACGCGAAACAGACTCTTAGGTCGGAACCGAACGGGAAAGGAGGCTAGATTTCAAGAACCTAAAGATCAAAAGGCCGGAAAGAGAACAAGAAAACATTGAAGGACACTGAGAACCCGGAAGGAAGCCTCGGGTTTCAACGGAGTGACGAATCGACGAGCACGCACCGCGGCTTTATGGGAGCGGTGGTTTAGGGTTTCTCCGGGTTTAAAGGTATCAGCTAGGGTTTTAGCCAGTATCCTATGGGCCAACAGCCTATTCACATATTACGATGCGTCCATTGGACGTTGATTGAGACTGGGCCGTATTGGGCCTTTCATATCACTCCTTTTCATGTTGGATATCGCGATAAAAAAATTATAAATAAAAATAATTTTTTTTATAAAAGATAAATGATGAAACGAGAAATCAAGCCCAAGATCCTACGATGTACTACTAAAATTTTTATCAGCTAAGTTAACTGATATTAATATCATACTTGTACAAACCATGATTAAATGAGTTTGGATAAATCACTCTTAAAAAAGAATTATATATATATATATATAGTAGTAGATGAAGAATGATCCAATTAAACTCTAGAAATAAACTCTAGAAATATAAAAATAAAATTTCGATGGTTGAATAAAAATAAACATGCAGAAGGAACATATAATTTAGATGGTTTGTGGAAAGAGATCAAAAAGATGGAAGAACACGACATCTTGTTACAATGATTAACCTTCCAAACCCCTTCAAATTAAAATAATGTGGTACAGGAGGAGATTGCTGCCTCCGTCTTTGTTTTCACCCATTGAAGAAACAGTAGGAACACAAAAAGGGCAAACACCAATAAATGGGAAGTTTTATTCTGTTTTCCTCAACTATATGGTTTTGGGATTGGCCACCAAGAATCGAAGTCAAATGTACAGCTCAACTCCTCTCCCTCAAACTTGAAAACTGAGGGTTACATGGATGTCTAATAATATGTATAACACGCCTTTTTACAAAAGACGATCCAGATAAAAATGCGGCCAGGATTTTTCTTCCAATCCAGGATTTTTCTGATACATTCAATCATCTTCATCATCCTCCTCGGAAGCTTCTTTTAGCCACTGTACCAAATTTGCCAACATTATAACACTGGTATCAAGACTAGTATAATACAAGTAACACGTGATTCTACAAAAATATGAAGTTAGGCAGGAAGAAGAATATAACACTAGAGTTAAAGTGGCAGTGCTCGAGGTTTGTATTATAGAATATGATGTGTAAAAAAGTAATACAAAAATTCATTTGTTTCACTTATGTGCATGTATATGTTAGTGATGCAGTTGCTAGTAGCTTTACCTTAAAACAAAAGTAGAAAACAAAGAAAGACTAGAGGTTGCACATCTACTAAGCATCCTTCGTTTCTTATAACAGCAAATTAGCAATAACATGTCATAGAAGTTATTTGGCAAATATGAAAAATAATGATATATTTCTATATTTTAACAACTAAAAATGAATACGATATTAGTTACTTTTGACCAAAAAAACCATTTAATTCTCTTTCAACTAATTCTAATTAGTCAGGGATCATGTGGCTCAACCAATAAAGTAGCCACCTCAGCCATCGCCTAATGCAATAAACGAATATCATCAGTGACCAAATAATATAATATCTATTAAACAAAAATAGGCTTTCATCTATTTTGTTCTGAAGCTCAAATGTTATCCTCAATGCATACCGTGATAAATCGTTCTGACTGTTTAACAAATATCTTATCAGATTCATCTGCTCCCTCTTTCTCCGATGCCCATGACAGAATTGCATCCTCTGACAGAATGTCCTTCTCATAGAGAGAGCTCAAAATCTATCAAAGGACATAATTTGAGTAAATTAATTCTTCAAGAACATCGGAAAGATTTTCAGAAAAAAAGTCGAGCACCTGAATGAACTCAGTTTTATAAAGAAGCTGTACTTAAAACTAGATTACGAAAACTTATGGGAAGTGCTAATATAAAGAAGCACACTTCTCATTGCCCGAGAACCAAAAAACACAAAGTATTAGTAAGATGACTATTGATACCTCATCTGTTGGAAATAACTCAAAGCACATGCAATAGGTAAATAGAGTATATCCAATATTCCCATTTTGTTGGAACCCATTAAACTTGTCCTCATAACAGGTGCATTTGGTAAACAGAGTATATCCAATCTTCCCCACTTTGTCAGAACTTATTAAAAATGAAAACACTTATTACTAATTTTGATGTATTATCTTTGACATTAGCTTAAGCTCATATAATAGAAACGATGCTCATCTTGCAGCAAAAGTATGTGCATTAATCTTGGAATAGATGTGGTTGGTAAACTTTTCTACTACATCCACCAATATTGAAAGCAACAAAAAAAAGTTAATACAGAAAACATTGCCTTGATGGTCCATAATTCAAAACTGAAGTTGCATGCAAGAATTTAACTGAAATAAAAAATGAAGCCTGAGTAAGAATGAGCATCAAATGTTTTGCTGAAGGAGTTCAACCACTATGAAGTTGCAGCTGGTTATCTTAGCACAAAACATCTCTTGTGACAGCTGATGTTTGCCAACAATTCTTACTTGATGTGCATGAAATAGAGGTTCTAGATCTTATATTAACTTAACTATGTGATGATCAAAATAACTAGGTAGTTCAAAGTCCTACGACATCATCCAAATGTTCCTAACAAATCAGTTAATAAATGTGGTTTAAAAATTTACACTCAATGTATCCAGATTCATTAATGCTTTATTTTTTATGTACCAACCACCTACCTTGAGGTTATAAATGTACTGTTCTCAATATAATTTTACAATATTTACTAGTTCTGGCCAAGCTGTAACTTACTGTTGAAAACAAAGGAGAGAACTCTGTGGCGATCTCCAAGCATATCTCTTCAAACTTCAAAATTATTTCAATCTGCAATAACACTATGTTGAAATATCAATGTAGTTTAACAAATCTTAAGCCAACAAAACATTTACAAAGCTGATAAGTATGGTAACATGATTTTCAATTTGACAGTGACTTCATCAGGTTTTTCAAGGAACCCAAATTTATAGAGATATCTATGCAATATTGTCCTCCAACGAATTACAAGAGTACATTCATTATGAGGACATTGCAAAAAGAACTAGGAAAATGATAAAGACCATGCTTCAGAAGTGCAACAGACCAGACTGATTCCAGAACTTTCTTCTGGATGTCAACTGATCTATACATGCTATTGAATTTTAAAAGAAAACTTTCTTAGAGATCCTTGTTATAGAAATAAAGAACGTCAGCACAAGAAAACACCATCAAGGGTATCTATTTGAATTTCACAAGGAAAAAAGAATAGTAGCTCAAAAATGTAATTATTGGAAAAAGACAAAAAAAGAAAGAAATAGTGGATTACTCATCACCATACAGATGGCATATGCATAAATCACAAACATTCTGAGATACTAGAATCTAAAATTTATTTCTCGTATTGGGTTATACCATGTTATACTAGTTAAACATGATGCGAATTGCAAGCAAAATGATACCTATTGATGCGCACCATTAAATATATCCTATATAAATGAATCTCATGCACGAAACTCCGGCTAATATGGGATCTAGGGTTGAACAATGTATGCAACCAGCAGCCTTATCTCTATATATTCAGAATGCATTTAATATTCTTCATTTCCTGGAAGTTCCATTATGCAATGAACCACTGACTCTTTTTTAATGCAGAAGTAATTAAATAATTTGATGCATTCCAACTAATAGTGTCTACAAACAATGCAGAAGTATGGCACTATCTATGGTGTTATCTAATTCATGAATAGTAACCCGCTAGCAGTGTTTTTATAGAGGATAAAGTATATGCCAGTAAAACCTGAAAAGAGATTTAAACTTCAATAGCAGATGACAGCAGTATTCTACTAAAAATATAAGTTGCATTACACTCGATGGTGTAAGACAAATTGATACATGCCTAAAGTGTTGAATGTACTTTTCTAATATTCAAAGCCATCATAATCTGATGAGAAATCTAAAGCTATATTTATTTAACTGGAACCTTAAAATAACACGGGCTACAAGATTGTTTCCCATGGAGATAATGATATAAACCAAGGATCGAAATATCGTACCGTACCGAAGTTTCAACATTCGCTCGGTACAACGCTCGGTATATATATATTAATTAATATATATATATATATAAAAGAGTATATATATATATATATATATATATATATATTCAGTCCGATAATGGGCGGTTCGTGTATCGGTCAACTGATGGACCGGTACATACCGCCCGGTACAGACGGTATTATTCGAAACTACATACCTTGATATAAATCATTAAGTTGAAGGAACATCCCACGTCTGTCATGTTTAAAAATGCAAGCAACTTGACAATTATGTATCAAGCTAAATGTACATAGTGACAACAAACAAATTTCCAATATATAGGTTATCTGCAGTTTGACTATCTGGAAAGTGGACAAGAAGTTCCAATATCATGTTGATTAATAGATAGCAGTTATGAGACTGGTCCAATGTAATTGCAAAAAAAAAAATATCCAACCGACAAACGTCTGGTCCATTATGTCAAGCATTGCACAATAACCTACAATAGATTTAAAAAGGATCTTAATCACAAATTATCTATGAAATACCTCCTCATCGACACTTTTGAGATAATGCTTCAAAATATCCTTCCACCTGTTGATCTCTTTTGCAGTATTCTGATACAACTCACCTTAGCATCAATACAGCTAACCCGGTGTCAATCAAGATTTTAAATTTTCAAAAAAGAAAAAATATTAAATCATAAAAAATCCAATGAACAAATTTTCAATTAACAATATATATGTCTGCATTTCTGCAATATGCAAGTAGGCTTATCTAAGAACTTGAGAAAGCACACTTCATGCAGAAGTAACACAGTTTTTTTTTCAAGACTTTAAAAAGGAAAATGCAATCAATGGTGATTCCACAAGATATCAAGAAGCAAAAGTTCCTACTTGGCATGAAAGTTAGGAAAACCCCACTTTGACATTGTGCTCAGCTTCTCTCTCTTCAAAACAAAAGATTCAAAGAAAGACATGTTTTGACAGTCAACTTTCGATGCAGCTAATGTTCTTTCTTCTGTCCCAAGAAAAAGTTACTTGTACTATATCCATACTATACTGCTAGAAGACCTTATCATGAAAAGTCACCAAAAACTACTCTTCCACCACAACTACCTATCAGCGCTTGTGATCGATGCAAATTTTATTGTACTAGACACTAAAATGGGATCAAGTAAATTGCTTTCTTCTTTAAATATGAGCATCAATTATCAAGGCAAGTAATTGACCTCAACTCTAACCTCTGAAATGATACTTTCTTCTTTAATAATGAAGTGAATGTCAACTTCATTTATGTGGTCACAAACATTTCCGTGAAAAGTTCATACTGTGGCCTATAGTGAAATTCCAGAAATACACAGTTCAAGACCAACAACACCACCATTCTTGTGGTTTATTACCATGAGACATTTAATACAGCTGATAAATTAACATCCACACTATACAATTTTTACAACGGGACTAATATTCATTTGATGACAATTCATCTAAACCTCTTCATCCATGATGACTGAAGAATGGTAGTAATTATATTTTTTAGAGAGAGACATATACAAGTAGAGTTGGCAAAAGCTACAGCTACTAAAGAAAGAACAACAAATCAACAGTCAAATTTTAATTAATGGATTCAAATCATTTCCATAAACCTCAAATGCAGCTTTGCATCATGCACAATAGAAGAAATTCCCTGAATGCTTCTTCATAATTAATCTTTCATTCTTTTGCCTGTCTCTTAAAAAAATATAGCAGACCTTTTAAAGGGACCAGAACTAGCAAAACTTGCCAATTTAATTACTTGTGTCAGTAAATACAAGAGAATTCTAAATACCAAGGCATCGGAAGGCGGCGTGCTTAAAGTTATTGACATACTCCTGCAACATAGAAATGTCAGTCCTTGCACCCTCTTAATTTTCCAACCTAATTATAGATTACCCCCATTGGTGGAATACATGCCCAAGCCAATGAAAACTAAACAAAAAAATGCATGCCCAAGCCAATAAAAACAAAATAAAAGAATGCATGCCCAAGCCAGCCCCTACCTTCAACTTAGCCAGTGGTGTAATACATGGCCAGTGACTACTGCAGACCAAACACATAAATGGCAGCAGTAGTTAGCAAACCCACATCCTCACAACTGTCTGCTCGTACTTGGTTTAGAACAGTCAGTACAACATCAATTTGCAATCCTTTCCCTTTCCTTGCAACCCAATTCCAGCATGAAATGTGCTCTGATCCTCTCAAACACTTGACTTTGAGCTTAGAGTAGATGAGCTAAGTTTTGCAGGTGGATGCTGATGTCTCGTGGAGAAAAGTTCTAGCGCTTCCCAAACTTGAGGTGAGATTAGAGTTGTGATAGTGGAGGTTGCAAATCTTGTATCGAACAAGAAGAAATTTTTGTTACTGTGCTTCTCGGGGTTATGTAAGTTCATGTGAAATAAGTTTATAGAAAAAGGTTTAAATTTCTAATAGCAAAATGATGGAGGACTTGAGACGAAAGCGAAAAGGTTCCATCAACCAAACATTTAATCCAATTTTAACATCATCAACAAAAATAATGCTTGATAAAAAAAGAAAAACAACTCTAGCTACACAAGAAACATGGAGAAACAGATAAACTACCAATTACAAAGTTGTTATACCAGTATATAAATTTATTTCCACTTCCTAGACTGTTCCAACAAATTATGAATCCAATAGGGATCTATATCAAGATTTTAGTAACTGAAAATAACTCAAGAACATTCTGACTTGATATAAATGCTTACCATTAGAAGAATGAGGAGCTTCTAGACCCAACTTTATTACAGACAAGAACAATGCCCCAGCACAATCAGCATGTGATTTATTGCAAGATAACCTGAATATTACAGAGAAATTTATCAGACAGATAGCTCAACAAAGAAAAATAGTATTAATGTATGGAAAACAGCACTATTCACGGACAAGTCTAGCATTCGCTAAACTTTCTTTAAAAAATATACTGAAATTTTTTAAGAAAACAAAGTTACATCAAATACAATTCATTCTGTCAGTCTTATTCATGATAATGGAAAAACATTTTCCTAGTGACATAAAAATGTTTCTCTATTTCAGAAATATTTATAGGATGATCCTACAAATTTTTGTCTTGTTAGCTTTACATTCTCAACCTTTTCTAACCCCATCACTTGCCTTATTAATGAAAAATGATAATACCTTAAAAAAAATCTGTTAAGTAAAGAATGAAAATCATAATTTAGAGTATAAAACAGCAAAATCATGGTTAACAAACATTACAGTGACACTTAATCAGTTAATTGATAAATAAAATACCTGAGTGAATTTATCTCTAAAATCACATTCTCTTGGTTCACTCCTGTAAGTGCCCGTTGAAAAGTTGCTTCTACCTGTGGTTAAACAAAATGAATGGAAGTAGTTCCAACTAAAAAGGTATAATCCCAAGGACACTTTCATTTATTACCTCCTTATCAAAATCAGCAGAATCTCCGTAATCCGTCCCATCAGCATCATCATCACCAGTAATTTCCGAGTCAGGTCGCAACTCTCCAGAAACTGGAGTACTATTAACTTCCTGATATGACACATCAGGATCCTCATAATCATCATGAGATAACTCTGCCAACTTTGATGCAGGGATTGGAGCAACTGAGTGTCTCCATTCATCATCATTGCCTCCTTCGAAGGAACACCATATGTAACCAACCCCCGAAATACCAACCTAAGCAACAAGATGGAAAAACTAACTGAGAGCAGCAACTTGAAGTTTTAATGTAACTATTAGGACAGCGAATAGGAACCAAAAGCAAAACCAGATATTAGCTTTTGCAGAATATAAGAGCAAATATCTCAAAATGGTATAACACTACAATCACCACAAATGATACCTAAATTCTGAATTATGCTGTAGAAACCACAGTTCTGTTAGGGTCATCGTGTCCTTTCATAGCTGTTAATAATGTTCTTTCAATTTCCATCTTGTTCTCCCAGAACATCTAGTCGAATCAACTTATTTACCTAATAGGCACAATTGAAGGTCTTATTCAAACTTCAATGACAATATTGTTTTCTTGTCCTTGATTGGCTTCACTACCTCTAAATTAACATGAATCGGTCATTTATGTATCTTATATAGTAATGCTCCATTTTAACATTCTTAAGTGTCAAGCAGCACCACTTTAAACTTTTTTTTAAGTTTCTATTCCTGAATATCTAAGTTCTTGATACACAAAGGATTCTAACCGACATTCATCATATATGAGCTGATCATACAGCAACGAGATATAATAATAACTAAAGTTTAATCTATTTAACCAAAAAGATTTCATGTGAAACCCTATTCCTACTTGGTTTAGAATCCCCAAGTTTAAAGTTTATCGCCGCTCCACTCTTCTCAAACAAAACTATGTCATCATTAAGCAACATATACCATGGAAGGACATCCCAATTATACATAATATGTTCATCCATTATAAGCAAATGGCAATAACTTCTGATCCTCAATGAGATCTTATAGTGATATGAGACTCAGTAAATACAATGTCCATCATGTCTTTTAATTACATAAAAATTATTTATTAGAAAACCTTTTTCTTTCTGAAACCCACTGACTTTTATATTTAGAATTTTATCATAAGATTTTTCCAAATAGATAGAATTTATATGCAAACCCAGCTTCTCTCTCAAGTCTTTCGTTAACGGTCAAAAGCAAAATAGTTCATTTTTGGTAAATCACCCTGGAAAACATTAATTATTAATTATAAGGGATTAAGGTAATCTCAGTAACTGCTAAATTTAAATGACATAGAGGTCCAAAGAAAATGCCAAGATAAACTAGATCAAATAAAAACAAAAGGATTTAGCATACCTCAGAGAGGCCAGAGTTCTCTGTCACTGAATAATCTGAGCTTAGTTCTGCATTTCTAGTGCTGATCATACTAGTAATTGCTGCAAAATATCATTGTAGAAAGTTACATTAGGGTTTTGCAAGAACTGATACATAATTTATAAATTGAAAATATAGCTGAAACTAATAAGCTCTTATTTAGTAATAAGCCACAGAGCCTGATAGCCTTACAAACAATGGTAAAGGTAAAAAATAATGGGATTAAGAACATAAAAGACAAGGTTAAAGAAAAAGTAAGACATGTGAATGGCTACTTATTATCCCAGTTCTGCATAAATACCATAAACAAAATGTACCAGCATCATATCTTAAAAAGTTCTAAAATTAAAAATCATCAATATTATGTTTCTCCTATATTACCACCATTAAAAATTTGCTAAAAGAAACCACTGTCAAACACCTGAGGTTTTGCTAAGAGCTCTTAAGAAAATTCTTAGTTACAAAATATCTATTGGTAAAAGAGAAGTAAAATGTTGGAGGCAAGGAAGGTAAATATTGCTACTCGTCCCTATGAGACATTCCAGTCAAAGCACATTGGAAGGAGTTAAGTGGTTGAGTTTTCGAAGGAGTTAAGTAGTTAAGCAAATATAGGAAGACTATATTTGTATATGGAAGGATTTTTTTTCCCAAAATGCCGCTACTCAGTTGAAATTACTAACAAGAAAATATGATGGATAACTAGGTATACAACATGTTTCTGTAGCTCTGTGCTAGTTTCAACTGATAAGTTGTACTGTCGCTTGCTAACTCAAGGATTAAATTATCACAAGCATAGAGATATTACATGGACTTTCTATAACTCCACTATTTGCATCGGCATACTCAAGTTCTTCATCACTATCTTGTATGGAAGGTTGAGGAAGTAAAGAAACTTTCGAATAAGCCGGAATTGTTATTTGTTGCCCAACTTCTACCTGAAGGAGAAAAAGTGAATAAATTGAGCAGATAAACAACACACAAGTTTAAAGTTAAGTAACACAATGAAATTGTAGCAACAACCAGAATTATATGTAATATACCATAAAAAAAGGTGAAGACAAAAGAAATTGTTCATGACATGTTGAAAAGAACAGTGATTTTGATTTCTGACATCAACTCTCAATATGTGGATAAAACAATAGCAGTATAATGATACTCTCCAACGTGTCTTTAATCAATACTTCATTAGAAGTAATTTAGCAACATCTGCATAACCCAAGAATCTAAATACATGACAAAGCAGCCAAACAACCTATCCATAATTGTTTTTCTCTATCAATTAGACTTCATTGATAATCCAACTGATTTGCAATTAAAATTCAAATCCAGACGCAACCTAAATGTGGGACAACAGCTATCAGCTGCCATACAAGGCCAATCTACTAGCATATATTTCATAGTTCTTATGATGCAATACATGGATATATTGTTGTCCTAGGATAGGAATGTACAAGTCTGACCCAAGGCACATCTGGATCACTGACACAAATTTGTAAACATGGTGAGACATCCTATATTAAATTGACCAAGAAAGCATCTTTATCATGTACAATTCAGATCTCAATATGCTCTAATGAATGCACAGCACAATAGTTTACACTTCAATATGACAAGTTCATTTTACCATATAATTTACAGTAAAGTAGAGAACATACTTATGAAGAAACTGTCACAAATGCAATTCTAATTATCTTATTGTGAAATCTGTCTTACCTTTTGTTTAAAAGCTTATGGTGTGCTCTTATTCAACTTACGGTGTCCTATAGACAAATTTGAGGACTATAGTTTCAGGCACTAAATAACCTAATTTCTAGTAAAACCTATTAAAAGCTAGAGATTCCACCTTTTTAAGTCCTGCATAACTACAGTTTTGAACCATGCTAAAGCATCAAGCCAAACTCAATACTAAATCAGACCCAAGACATCTGTTACGGTCTCCTATACTTCATATTTTAACCATGAAGCTGAAATCCTGGGATGGCAATGCCATGTGAATGTAGATCCCAAGCTGTTCTTCTTCCTCATGAACAGTGTTACATAAATTAGATAAAGGATTTCGGTTTCATCATGTCCTATTATACATACTAAGCAAAATGCTCTGTAACCTAATTAATTGACCTTTATTTACAAGTGATTTCTGCATGACTACAATATCTAGCCATCTTAAGCTAGTTAAGAGCAACTTATAGTAAGGCCTTGTTCATGGTTCCAGAATTTAACCTTTACAGCTATGACAAGCCATCACCAATGGCACCTATGCAATCAAACGGCTCTCTCATCCTCCTCTTCTTCTCTCCCTCTTCCTCGACCTCAAGCAACCACCTAATTGAGATCTTTTTTACTTAACATCAGTATCTACTCTCTTTTTGAAGCCAATGTATGCCCACATATGCATGATGGCATATCAGCCCAGCTGTCAATTGGTACATGCACATACCTCGAAAGTTAAGATTTATCATCTGAGGTACAAGTCTTGCGTCTCTCATCTGGTAAGTGGCAAACCATTTGTTTTCTTTTAAGATTGGATAGTTACATGCTTTTTTACAGGTTGTAAGCTCCTGCAATAGCAGTACTACTCTTTCCGTCTCATCACACTAGACTAACTATAAATTAAGTGGCCACAACTGCTTAGGACTGGAATCTGTAAGGGCTAAGCAAAAAAGAAAAATGGATTTCAGACCCAAAAAAACATTGTTGTACCTGGAAGAATTATTTATATTTGTTTTATGTACAAACATGTCACTTAGTCTAAAAGGTAGGCTTAATAGGATTAGGAACAACTAAGACTGAAATAACAAACATCTGAAATCCCTAGTTAAGGTTTTCCTTTTAGTTTCAAACGTGACTTTGCTACTAAAAACAAACATTTAGTATCTGAAATATTTTCGTTTGTCATTTCTTCTAGAAAAGAATTATGTTTGTCAATTTACTAATGTCAACCATTTCAATCATATCGTGACTTCATATATTCCACTATCAATGCATTGCTGCATCAGATTAAACTTGGATGCTTCAAGTTCGATACTTTTAAGTTCCCCCCACAATTGAAAAGCAAATACTGTGAAGAGAAAAAAGGAGAATATGATCATTAAGCTCCATGTTATCATACTTCGCCCACATAGTTCAAAGGAACAATCACACTTTCAAAGTCTAAGCAATGAATCCATGCTGCATAAAATAATTTTACACTTAGTTTGTCTTTGATAACAATAGTTGCATCTCGCTAATGCATAAGAAAATATATCTTAGGGATGTTTAACAAAATGCATTTATTATTATATTTCCACAAAGCAAGTATGAAATTTCAAGTAAATTGTCCTAAAATGAAACAACTTTAGCATTTGATAGCATGTAACCATGCAAAGGTCTGAAATGTTCATATGCAGGGTGTAGGCATGAAATTGCACACAAACACATTACAGAAAGTAAACTTCCATTGGGGACAAATGCCTGAATGTATCTTATGAAGGGCATGTAACAGCTGTACACAATTCCAAGTTTCTGACTTCTGCAGGGGCATGTATGAAAAGTCCACTACGACATATTTCCTAGCTATTAAGTAATAAAAACTTGTGATGAACTAAAGAAACTTCTTTAAGTTATCTTCATTTATTAAAAAATAAGCAATACTACTTTCACCAAATAAATTATCAACTTAAAAAAGATAATATATTCCAGAATGAAAGGATTTGCAATGACTTCAAACATCATTTACCTTGAACGACAATATGACACCAGGTTCCAAGACTACCCCTGTCCTTAAATGAACACCATCACAAACTATAGCATGATTTAGTTTACAGTCGTCTTCAATGATGACATTATTCCAAATGTAACAACCATGGACAGATACATTGCGGCCAATGGTACATTCCTGACCAATAACTGAGTTAGATATCACACTATGGTCCCCAATGGTACTTCCACTTCCAATCAAGGTAACAGCACCAATTTGTGCAGAACGTGATTGGACAACATCTGCAAAAAAGCATAATATGTCAACCAAAAAGAAAATATCTCTAATTTCCATCAGCATGAAGCATCATTTGTGCATGCAAGTAGAAGAAAAGATGATAATTAACTACCCAGTTCAACCATTTTGTATATTGAATTGAGTGAAAATCAACCAAAAAAAAGTCAGTGATAATTGATTAGCCCATTCAACGTTTTTCATATATTTAAATGAGGGAAAAACAGGGCAAAAAAAACAAAAATCTCAATGATTGTCTGAAACTAATCAGGAACCAACTGGAACTCATAGAAGTACAATAGGTTGCTCAGATATTGGTCACGGCAAAAATCTAACAGGATTCTCTGAAACTAATCAGGAATCAGCTGGAATTTGTTGGAAGTAGGATAGGTTGCCCAGATATTGGTTGTGATCAATTAGGACTGATAGCAACTAGTAAGATCCTAATCAAATACTGATTTCAACTTGATAACTCAACATTTTGTTGTTGTTAGAGGGAGCACGAAGGCTTGCGAGGAATTATCCGCTTTGGGTGAGCCCGCATGAATTTGCCCTTCCAGGATGAGCCCCAAAAGACGCCTCTGAGGGTAAGAGTGATACTAGAGGCTTATAAATCCATGGTTCCCCTACTCAACCAATGTGGGACTAAATGTCGTCATCCGTGCCCCACTAATAGAGGACTTGAGGGCTCATAGCCTTCATTCTGATAAGTCAACATTTTGTCGTCATTGGTGCGAGCACAAGGGCTCACGAGGAATTGTCCGCTCTGGGTGAGCCTGCACAGTTTTGACCTTTCAGGGTGAGCCCCAAAAAGCATCTTTAATGGTAAGGGTGATGCTAGAGGCTTATAAGCCCTTGGTTCCCCTGTTCCTCAACCAATGTAGGACTAAATGGCCTTATCAATGTCCTCCAGTAGGAGGAGCCGAGGGCTCATGGTCCTCCTTCTAACACTATTCTAATAAGTCAACATTTTGTCATTATTGGTGCGAGTACGAAGGCTCACGAGGAATTGTCCGCTTTTAGTGAGCCCGCACGGTTTTGCCCTTTTGGGGTAAGCCCCAAAAGACGCCTTTGAGGGTAAGGGTGGTGTTAGAGGCTTATAAACCCTTTGTTCTCCTGCTCCTCAACCAATGTCCCATATTTAGTCTCACATTGGTTGAGGAATAGGGGAACCAAGGATTTATAAGCCTCTAACATCACTCTTACCCTCAGAGGTGCCTTTTGGGGCTCACACTAAAAAAGTAAAACCGTGCGGACTCACCCAAAGCAGACAATTCCTCACAAACGTTCATGCTCGCACCAATGACAACAAAATGTTGACATATCAGAATGGCACTAGAGGGAGGGCCATGAATTCTCACACCCCTACTGGGGGGGGGGGTGGGGTGGGGGGGCACTGATAAGGACATTTAGTCCCACATTGGTAGATGAGTAGGAAAACCAAGGGCTTATAAGCCTTTAACATCACGCTTACCCTCAAATGCGTCTTTTGGGACTTACCCCGAAAGGGCAAAATCGTGCGGGCTCACCCAAAGCGAACAATTCCCCACAAGCCTTCATGCTCGTACCAATGACTTATCACAACTGATCAATACTGATCTTTTCTCCAGTTTAATATTTAATCCAATTTAGCCAGAACAACAAATTGACTATCTACATCTGGCAAAGAGAACGATCGCACAAAGTAAGTCACACGTATAGTTTTTCTTTTCTTTTTAGTTCATTGTTCACAAATTCCTTGTCTTTGATAGGTTCTTTCTCACCTTTCATTCCTTTTTTTTTCCCTTTTAATCCAATATCAAGGCTGTTCAGCAAACCAGCATGTTGTGTTATACCCAACAAATCATGTCAGTCCATTAGGCAAACACCATGATGCCAATAATCGAAGATTAAAACCCAATAAATGTCATAAAACATGCATCCATCTTGGAAACAAAAAATGATTAACTACAACAAAAATATTATTTTAAAGCTTAAAAATATTAATGCCTAGAAAAAGGACCTGAAAAATTAACATGGTCTTAAGTATTCTGTTGGAACCTCAAACCCATTAAGATATGAGTAGCCAGCTCCTGTACTTGCCTGATAAAATGTGGCAAGCATTCATGCCAACAAGGACATGGGAGTCGGAACTGGTTAGTGGCAAGCATGACTGTCATCACATCTTCATCAACAATGGTACCACAAGATATCATTTTCTTGTCAACTCAAGGGGAACTCAAAGGTAAATGTGCAGTGTGAGTCAGCTTCTTTCCTCAATGAAACAAGTTCAATGATCAACCACACTTAAGAGTCAATTAGTTTCGTCACTGAGATGAAATGTTCCATTACATAAGGGATCGAACATCCTATAACAAAACCTTGGCTCCAAATAAGGATAATATATAACAAATCATCTTAGATAATTAAGACAAGTACAGTGAAAATCCTTATGTTTACTATTAAGATATCATAACTTAATTTAACAAAAGTTTAGAATAAAAATAAAGAACACAGTCCGGATTAAGAAAAGGACATAATTGCCATAGATCATACATATGAAGAGAGTATCCTGATGAAGCTAAATGGGAAAATGATAAAAAGAACGTGTAGCTATCGCAAACAGTTGGATAAAAGTCTTCTTGTAGTTATTGCATCATGTTTTTGTAGATAGGTAATCATCTTCAGCGAACATCATGGATTAGATACTCTCCTATGTTTAACAATCAAGGAGCCCAGAATGGTTAGCTGAAGGTGAAAAAGGTTTGAGAAGTAATTTAACATTAGCCTTTTTAGAGCATAAGGTCATCCTCAAGCAAGCATACAGGCATGCTGATTGAATGAACTGTAAGGGGCAAAGAGTCATTAACATGATTAGGGATTAGTTAGACATGATCATTTTAGCAACAGAAGCAATAAAGAAACAGATGCATCAGTGTTTTTAAAAAGCGCTACGCGCCAAAAGGTGCCAAGATCCCAAAATACTCGAGACATTTCAGAATATTAAAATTTAAAATATATATTATGATCGATAAATATGATCATGAAAATAACAATGACATATCAAATTGAATCATATACAGTACCAAATTACATTATCCATCTTCTAATAACAAAAACGGTAAAATAATAAAGTTTAACATCAAATTTAATGAAATATGATAAATAGGGTTCTACTGATGGAGACCTATGCTAAACAGTATTTTCAATATGGTGCTAAACAGTTCTAACTCCAAACAAAGTAACAGTGCACCTCCTCAATATGGTGTAGCAAATTAATCAAAATGAAAAAGAATAGACTTGGAAGAGAAGTAACTGATGGCTGTGGAGGAAAAAGAGGGTGGCAGACAAAATTGCAGACAAAGGCGACGGTGCTTCACTGAAGCACCCCGCTCAAGCGCCTTTTGAAAACACAGAGAAGTATACAATTGTTGAGAAGAATGTCTTATTTAATCTCATTTTCTCAATTCTCATGTCTTAATCCTCAACACATCAGTAACTTTTGATAATAAAGGAAAAGATCCATACGAAAGAATTGGCTTAAACAGTGTCCACCATAAGGTGCAGATATTTCTAAGAATCAACCTCATCACAATGATTGATGGTGAGTTATAGAAACATATCTTCCGTCTTGATTGACAAGATCCCAAGTGATAAATCTCCATAAACATTTGCTCTTTGAAGGTCTAGAATCTTTTAATCAAAGTGATGGAATTCTTATAGTTACAACTAGTGTGTTGGGCATTCAATATATCAACCAACCCACACTAACATCCATTTATCCAAATGCAGCAAGGAAAAAAGTGGAATTCAAGACAAGATTACCGTATGAGAAAAAGAGAAGACAATGAACAACATAATTTTAACTGGTGTTGTCGCTTACCCAATGCTTTGAAAACTCCCTGTCTATCAAGCTTCATATTTGAGCAACACCCAAAGTACCTAACATTTGGTACCAAAGGGTACGTCCAACTTTGCATTATGTCTTTAGTAACCGTGCCATAACTCCTGAAGTTATCTATTCTTGCTGCATAACTTGAATGAATTTCATGGGTAAAAATCTTATATCCCATTATCTGAAAAAAAAATCAAAAGAGAAGGCAAAACAAGTAAGCTAATGTTAAGGTTAATGAGTACGATATTCATAACACTATCAGCAACAACACATTACTTCCAGTTGGAGTTATTAGGTTCAGCTCACCAACATATTAAGCCAATGTCAAGCAATCATTCCCTACTCTATAGGCAGATAATATTTCTATAAGTAACATAATGACATGAGCTTCACAACAAACATAAAATTAATTATTTTGCTAAACATAAACATAAAATGTAAGGTGAATATATAAATGCCAAGATTTTTCAACTAATAGAATGTAAAGGGGGAGAGAGAGAACTGTTATGAAATGTAAAATTTGAGAGAAATCTGGAACAGAAGAAAAAAGATCATACATAGTTAACTAATGTACACAATGGTTTAATGACAAAGGTCCAACATCCTACATCCATAGTAATAATGTTCTCATATGATGATGTGAATGACATGCATCTACATGTTTAAAATTTCCATTCAATAGTTTGTTCCCAAAATAAGCCTGAGAAATACAAGGATGTGAGTGTAAGTGGAAATGCAAGCCAAACAAACTTAATGAACAAAATTTAAAAATATGCAATATTAATTGCATCATGGATCAAAGGTGACCATTCGAAGATGGATGTGAAGAAGCTACCACCATATGAGTTATATTCAAGGATATACAATTTCATGCAAAATAGGAAATTGTGGTTACTGGTTTCTAAAGATTTGTTAGAATCATCTCAAAGAGATAATTTGAATAACTGCCCTCTGATCTCAAAGACATTACTGATCACATCAAGACAATTCAGAAATGTCAAAAGATATTGTCTCAAGTAACTACGAATAATCCATACAAGTGAACAGCTTAAAAAAAGACATCATAAACTCAAAATAATTTGATGAGGATAGTAGATACAAGAAAAAATTGGACGATTCTCAAATCGATAAGATCACTTGGATATCTGACTTATATAACCAACCTTAGCAATCTCTGTACTCTTCTTTCATTTTAACTCCCTTCCATACTTCACATTCAATGTCTAGATTTCTTGAAAACCTAAACAATTACCCAGCCCTCTGTTCAAGAGCAACTTCCTTTATTGAGCCAATCTAAGTAAATGATTTTCAATCTAGTTGAGGTGGCTGCGATCTAGATTATTGCTACTCTATCTAGCCATTGCAAGATATCTGACAGAATGCAATGCTCACCTCGCAAAACCTTATATGTTCTTTCTCCAAAGAAAAAGCAACAAACAAGTTCCGAAAATTAAGAATTACCAGCATTTGATCTTTCAAATCCCTTTCAACTTTGATAACTAATAAACCATCAAGAAAGTAACTGTAACTGAACCTCAATTTTACAACAAAGGTCCATTTAGAAATCAAAAACCTGAAGATACCTGTATATTAAAGACCTATTTCGATTGCCAGGGCCACGTAACCACTTGTAGAGGAGACATTCTTTTTTACTTTCAAGGATCTTGGGAAAAGCTTAAAGTTATATATATATATATATATATATATATATATATATATATATATATATATATATATATATATATATATATGTATAGCAAGTCTATGTTTCATGGCATCTTATTATTCTTTCCAAAAGCCTGATGCTTTGTTCAATCTAATACTTTGTACCACTCAATGAATCATTGTAGTCAGATAACAAACCAAACAAAGCTTGTGAGATAAAGCATTTATTTATTTCATTTTAAAGCTTTATTCATGTTACAAATTCTTAACTCTGTTCCTTTCATAAGGTCTTGGTTGCTGCTTTTTTAATCATTGAAAGTGTACTGCTGCTTCTTCCAGTTCTAGATTCACGAAGAAAGAATGAGTCAATTAAAAAATAGAACCAGTGCGCAAAGATCTCGTTGTGGTCATTAGGTTTTCTATAACAGTTCTTGATTGAAAAAAATACACCGAACTCTTCCAAAGTCCTCAGATAAACTAAGAAATGTGTCAACCAACATCAAGCAAACCAAGATGTATCCAATTGATGATATGCGTGTGACGTGATCCTGTGTTCTAAATGATTATTTCACCCTATATAAGCATCCATCTTTTCTAAGTTTTGCAAAGTGATGCAGAAGTCCTATAAAGCATAAGAGGCTATTCTCCATCTGCTCATCTATAAAGCATAAGAGGCAATTCTCATCAATGGATAAGAAATCCGAAGTACAAAAACATACTGCATAGTTGCAAAAATAATATACAACTTGTGCAAAACTATCAGTCATTTCTCTTAGCATATTAACCAACACAATTAAATGGATATGCACGAAAACAGAAGAATGATATTTTAGGCAAAAGATACTGCTATTCCATAAGGTGGTAATGCTATAAACATAACTAAGAACTTCCGGAAGTCCACCAACAAAAGACAAAAAAATTGGATGTATCCATCTTTGACACCATATCAATGATCGAAAAATCAAAGTTATAATTACCAAAGGTCTGAACTTGAAATGGAGAATATCTCAAAAAATTTCAAAGGTCGCATGTCAAGAATTCAATCAGACCTTCTCTATACCAGATACCAAATCAGGAAACAATCAAGATTCATTTGCCTTGACAAATATAGTATAAGTTGAAACATTCAATTACAAATATGGATATAAGTGCAAAAATGTGGACAAAAATTATAGAACATACTAAAAGAAATTTGAAATTGTGAAAAATAATATAAGATGTAGCATGTATTTCACGCTATGTGCACAAAATATGGATCCTAAAAACAGCAAAAGAATATGAAAAGATTTGTCTCACATCATCAACGAGCAAACCCTTGACGAAATGACGGCGAAGATGTTGATAATCAAAATTATCCATAAAAAGACTGAGGACTTCAGGAGAGCAGATATCTATGTAGCAATCCTGAAAAAGAAGACATTTAATCACTTAAAAATGTGTTGCGACTAAAAAATTTCAACAATTTTTAGCACATTATCTAGGCATGCCTATTATGTGTCAAGGAAAATTCTCTTAGATGCCTCAGACAAGGCTCATGATGCTCACTGAGGTGTGCCTTAGGTGACCGTCTCTTTAGTATTGGAAACCATTTTATTAGTCCTGTCGTCTTTATGAACCATGAGATTCATATCAAGTTATCAAGCAACTAAATTTGTTGATACCCTATAACAATTTTGCTGATTAAAAAAGGAAAAATATCAAACAATAAAGTTCAGCGAAAAGGAACAGAATACTGAACAATTGAGTTCTAACATAAAAGTTTATCATGCTTTTTTTTTCCCTCTACTCCTTTCTATGTTTGTTTATTTCCCTTCCTCGATTACTTTTCTTCACTTTCTCCATTGCTCTCCATCTTCTCTTCTTCTTTACCACCTTTATGTCATCGTTTTTAAAGATGGGCATGATTCTCTATCCGTTAGCCTAGTGAGCTGAATTTTTTTCCTTTTAGCATGTTAATGAATAGTAATAATATTTCAATTGTACATTAATATCATCTTCAAAATATTCTTCATTAGTCATGATGTGTTCCTTACTACCCGCCACCAATGGTACAATCTCCACCTATCACCAATATTCAAAACCTTGAAAGAAATGCAACAATGTTACAACTATCTGCCTCTCTGCAGAATGTGGCTGCTAAAGGAAATGCACTACAGATTTATCATTAAAAAAGATACATTGGCATTCAGTATCAAGTCTTCCAAAGCCTGGTTCGTCTTACAGGGTGTACTAATCAGTTGTTGGTGCGATATGTACCGAACCATAACGATGTACCAACACACGGTACGGTGGACTGCACCGACAAACCGATATGTACCACCCATACCAGGCCCTAGTCGGACCAGTACGTACCACCCGTACTGAGTAGTACGTTGTGGCACGATAAACCTTGTTCCAAAGTACGATGCAAAGTCTTTTTCGTATATTTTGGTTCAGAAGACCATAAAGTCCATGCAGTCTTCCATCAAGATTACCTATATGACAACCAATAAAGTCAAAAAAAGACGTGCAAAAAGTAAAGAAGCAAGTTGTAACTTAAAGTACCTGCTTATCATTATGCATATAGAAAGCAGGACTATCTGCTAGCAAAATTTTATCAAGAGAAATAATCCGCTGGGAAGGGTCTGCCTTGTCCTCATAGAAAAGAAGCTCTTTTGTCTCAGGATCAAAAGCCATTATAACCTCATCAGTGCCAAGTCGAGTTTGATGTGTTACATTTGAAGGCTTAGAGTGTTTGATAACCATGGTCATAATAGCAAGTGGATCTTTTTTCCTTCTTTCCTTGTGCTCATGGAGGGCTTGAGCTAAACTCATGTTGCTAACAGTATCCCCACTAATGAGAACAAAATCTCCACGTATCTTCAGGGAAAACAAAAGGCAACCAGTAAGATAAATGGAAACCTCAAATTAACATTACGCTAGGACATATGACTTTAAGAACAAATAGTAACGAAAGAAAAAGTAATTACCAATATAAATTATGGTGGATAATATAATTAACATCTTTTAAGAAATAGCATAGACAATAGAAGTACGTAAAACGAAGAAAAAAATAGATTGTCACATTCCAAACAAAATTATCAGCAGCAGCTTTCATAAATGCTTTTATGATTTTGACATCCTAAGTAGTGTGCCAACTACTACTGACATTTTGTCCAATGATATCCATGCAACATCTGTGTTCATCGCAAGTCTCCTTCATGTGCCATGAAAGCTATAGGACAAGCTGCATTACTATCATCATAAAGTCTCCATGTAAAATGACATTCTTTAAGGTTATTTTCACTTCTCACGGCCTTATTGCATCCCTTCTAGTCTAATACTGCCACAGAGTATATTACAACTATCCTGAAGATGACAAACTTCTAATCTCAAAGTAACAGGCATACCTTCCCATGCAAGTAGCTCATGGAAGAAAATCAACAGAAGAAAAACATATAATTACACATATATACATGCAAGCAATCTTTTTTATCTTTAATTGCATTTCACTAAAGCCACAGAAGAAAAACAAAGCAGAATTCGATTGAGAACCGTTGGTGAACAAGCTACAACAACACGTCTACACAAAAACCTAGCAATAACTTACCACGGATTTTTCATAAATCACACGGAGCGCATCTCCAGCGCTAATGGCGTCATGTGACTCGATCGTGGTGACGGAGAGTCTGGCCGCGGGGTTGGTCCACTCGGACTGATTCAAGTACTGCTTCACCTGCTGAGAGTGGGCGCAGCAGAAGACGAAGACCTCCTCGACCCCGACGGACTCGAGCCAGGCGAGGGTGTACTCGATCATCGGGACGTTCACCAACGGCAAGAGCACCTCCAAAGGGCCGGTTCAAGAATCAGATCAGCGTACAAGAAAAACCCTAGGAAGGTGGGAGGACCGTATAACCGAGAATTACGAATACCTTGGGGCGCTCAAGGGTGATAGGCCGGAACTTTAGGTTAAAGCTGTCGGCGAGGAGGACGGCCTGGAGGGGTACGCGGGCGACCACCTCCGGATCGTCGGCGGAGGAGGAGGCGCCGCGCTGCCCTCTCTTCTGCGCCATGAGGGCCGCTGTTAGCGCCGCCGCGAGAGGGGGGGGGGGGGAGGGGGAGGAGGAGAAAAGGGGGAATCGCCGCCGCAGCGGAAAGGGAGAGGAACCAACGAGCAGCGGATGACGTCGTCTGGTTTAAGGCTCTCTTTAAAGTCCTCCAAACCCGTCGATGGCTAACGTGTTGAACTCGCCAGTTCCGTTATCGAGCCAACCGATCTGACTCGGGCGAGTTGCAGACGAACCGGACTCACTGGAAGTGACTCAAACCCACATCGTCGCTTTAAGAGTGAGAGGATTAAATACTAAATATCATATTAATTAAGTGATTATTAGACTGGATATCAATTACAAATCACAAAAGTCTTCTTCCACCGTTACAGGGAAGCTAAGAGCAAACCACCCATTCTTTCATCTCTTCACATCATCTTAGTGGAATCAAAGATTTCAAACAAGACATATATATGTATCTCACAGGTTGTCTCTCTTCCCAATCACAATATATCAAGTTTTCATGTGTAAATTGTACATAGATCTCACATAACAAAACTATTAGTAGAGAAATTAAGGATCCTATGCAGATGCCTCAGTATGTTCTCAGCCATCTTCTTGGTGTTGCCATCTCCTCTATGGAAAGCAGATACCAGCACAGTGGTTAGTACCTTGTCATGGGAGACTTCCCTGGATAACTTATCCCCTCCCTTCTCCAGGAACCGCTCCACCAACCATAGAGCTCTCTGCAGCACCCCTTCCTCCCTGTGCACCTTCAACACCCCCAACACACTCCTCACTGCACCGAGCTCACTCAGTGCCCTCACGCTTCCCTCCGCGTCCACACCGTCATCCAACAGTGTAATGATTGCCGACAGTGCTGCCTCCACAACCTCTGGACTCTCGCTTTCCAGGCAACCCAGCAGCCTCTCCGCAGCCCTCGACTCCAGTAAACAGAAGGTGGTGGACGAGGAGCAGACACCCCTGTGCGTTGGGCAGCACAGCAGCGTCATCCTCCCATCTCTCTGCGACCCTGAAACGGATTTGGCGAAGAAGCTCATCTTGGTGGACTTCTTGATATCTGCGGGCGGCCTTGACAGTCTTGCAGACTGGGAAGAGAGGTTCTGAAGCCCAACAGCTGCTAACCTCTGGACTTCACTGCTTCCCCCTGTCCTCACCAGCAGATCCGTGAACACCGATGTCAAGTTCCGAGAGAGAGCCATGTATAGGATCTCCTGATCGAACAGACTGGTAGTGAACCTCACAAGAACGCCAACCAGACCCTCGAGGTAGTAGCCTGTGTACCTGGAGCCGGTGGCTCTTACCTCGCCTCGCAGGATCTCTTGTATCCTGCTAAGGATGATGGGCACTGTGCCTTGATGGAGGAGAGCTACATTGAGTGGTGCGTTCTGGTGCGGGATCTTCGCGATCAGATTTACCGACACTGCTTGCCTCTCTGTCATCCGATCGGTGTCGTAGTTCTTGACGAGGCCCTCCGGCTGTCCCTGAATCTTGCAGAGACCGGCTGCGATCGTGTGGCCCATATGGGATGCAAGAACGATGAGCATCTTGGCAGCGACAGTAGCGAGTTCTTCCATTGGAGAATTGAGGAACTCGATGATGCCCTGGTGTACCTCGATCTCCTTGATCACTGAAACGACTGTGGCCAGAGGTTTTGGGAGTTTGGTCAGGGAAAGCAAGATCTTGACGAGGTTCACGTTCAGTTCTTGCTGCGTGGAGTACTTCAGCAGGTGGACGATGTTGTAGATGGAGTAGTGCGAGGTGATGGTGTGGCCATGCTTGTTCACCTGTATCTTGTCCATGTCAAGATCTGATTCGAGGATATTGGCAAGGATTGCAGCAGCCTCTTCCTTGGATTCCAAGGGTTCGTTCTGGATTCTGCGAGCAAATATCTCTTCGATCATGATCGGGACAACGCCTGCATCTAAAAGCATCTTGCTGCTCGGGGGGTGGGATGAAATCTGAACCAGAGCTCTAAATGCTTCCTTCCTGATAACAGAGCTCCCGCCATTGACCATCTTGATCAGAGCATTGGAGGCTCTCTCTGCAACATAAGTTTTCATGTCATGCTCAAGAACGATCTCTCCGAGGTAGCTCACCATCTCCGTTCGCACCTCCTCTGTACCTGTGTTGATGCAATACAGTGATCAGGAAAGCCAAAGAAATTTGTAGAACTGAGATACTATGAGACTATTGCTAATCTACCGTCAATGAGATGGTCCAAAAGGGGTTCCACAAAACCATTTTCTGCCATGCATTTGATGTTCTTTGGCAATTTCTCCAAGTTCTTCAGAGCTTCCTCTGCTCTTTCTGCTGCGAAAGGATCAGCATCCTTGTTATATTTCATCGTGATGAGAATAAGAATACCTCCGGGAGTGCGCCCAATTTTCTCCAAGAACAGTTCGGATTTTGAGAGTTCTAATAAGAATGAAACAGCTGCATGCCTTTCTGGAGAACTATAGCTAGACATCATCTTGATTGTTCTTGTGAGGGCTCTTGTCCTCGCAATGATAACCTGCAAATTTGATCAAGATTAAGCACAATCTGCATTTCATCAACCGAAAACAACAGATTCGATGCAGGGGAGATGCTAGCCACCAACCAAACTCTTCAAAAGAACAAGAACAAGTAGATGAGAGGGAGAAGACAGCCAACCTTTCCATCTTCATCCTCAGCTAGTACACGTAGAAGTTCCAACGCCTCACAGCGCACGGTCATGCTCTCATGCTGCAGAAACTGTGTTAGTAGCCCTGTGATTCCTATGGTGTGCATCTGCTCCTTGTTGAATCTTCTGCTTTGACTCAGAAATTGCAGCTCTTTTATTGCATCCAAAATCATGGCTTCTGAAGTAGCTAATGATAAGGCACTGCTGGCAATCCTTATCCTTGTTGCCTCATTTCTTTCCTTCCACTCTTTTATGGTGTTCCTCAATGCTACATTGCTGCTTAAAGCTGCTTCCTTTACATCCATCCTTGTTACTGGACAAACTATGTTTTCTGAAACATCTATGGACCTCTCAAACCACTCAGCTATAGCTTCTCTATCATAGGTTAGCCCACTTTCTATGGTGACAGGATCATCCATTATTTTCTTGGTTAGTGGACAGAAGAAGCTCTGGTATGCAGGTTGCAGAGTGTCTGCTAATTGTGGAAGAATGTTGGAGGGTTGGCAATCATTTCTCTGTGTGCCATCATACATCCCTAGAAGATAATTTGCCATAGGGGGCATGTCACCACTTTTGTTCTCCCTTTGAGATTCTGAAACCGAACTTGTCCCTTCCCTCATTTCCATTCTTGGTGTGGATGCATTTTCCAGCTTGTTTTGATCTGTGTCACATTGCCCATTTATCTGTAGGCCAACATGTATCATCTCTCCCGAGAGTGATTCCATGGACAGTGGTATGTCTCTAAGGTCATCTGCCATGCTTCTGATCACTCCCTCAAGCTGTTTGATGAAGCTCTTGACCTCATCATCCGGGACTGCCTGAGCTCCATTGCTGCATTTTATGACAAGCTCTGTTGCGATATTGACTTTAGTCGACAAAGACAGTAGGAAATCAGATCTACTTGGAGGAGTATTTCCTGCTTGCTTTGACTCTGAAATAGGAGGAGAGGTGACAAGGGGAGGGTTTCCCAGCTCCATGGAATTATTATGCTCAGCATCCTCAGTAGCAACTGATGACATATCTCTGATAGAAAATAATAGTTGGGAAATAGAGATCTTAGAGAAGATACAATTATTTGTTGTGACATATTGCACTCTGGCAAAAATACTTCAAGAGAGTACTGTAAGTGAAAATTGAAGATGATACCCCTGAAATCTAACAAAAGCTTGGAAATCCAAAACTTCTGTACTTCGACATGTGCAGCTCAATCCTAAGTTACTTGAAACTTTTCATATCATGAAGGGTAGCGGTGAAGCTCCGAGACTAATCAGTGATGATGATCATAATTATGATGAAACACATGTAAAGGACATTGATCTAAGGACATATGAAAGAGAACTGATGCATGAAACAAGCTCCTGTCCTTTGTCACAGGAAAAAAGTGTTTCAAGAACATATATATGTGGCTCATGTTTTGTAGTATGCATTGATTACTAAAGGTAACAGCTTTAACACTAACTTTTGAAGCTTTAGCAATCAATACACAATTCATATAGAACAGAAAAGAAGACGAAGGAAAGAGGAAGAAAGAAACAATAAAAGGATAAAACTCTGAACACTAGATTACGGTTTTCTTTATATCTGACTCCATATTAAGCATTTCCACATGAATCTTTTACGATACGAAGTGTCTGTCGGATATATACTTGTTGTGTCTTTTGATGCACAATCTGTTCGTGAGCTATTATAAGACTGCAAAACAGTGCAAACAAAGCACAGAAATGAGAGATTAGAGATACATACAGACATTCAATTTATTTATACTGAAAGGGTTGATACTGGCAATCTGTGAAGAAAGGAATTGGCACTTGCAGACTCTGTTCCTCCTGTAGAAGAACCAAACTGCTCCTCACCCAATCTCAGTTCTGAATGCATCTGCAGCAAGGTTTTAGGAGGAAGTCCATGTTGAATCAGTCAGAAATACTTTTTCCAGCTTAGGATGCAGCAAAATATCTACAACTGGATTTGAGTGGGTTGACTTTAGATGCAGCTATGAATTCCATTCTGCTATAAATTATGTCAACCGTGCTTTCATCTTGCCAGGGCACAGCATTACATATGGATTTCAGTTGAGCAAAAGAGACGCAAACGTGCATGCAAACTTCTGCTCCATTCATGTTCTCCATTTCCCTCTGCTAATGTTCTTGTCTTCTTGTTGCTTATTTTACTTGGTCTTGTGATTTATATTTTGCTTCTCAGAATCAACTTTGAACATGTAATCTCCGGACCAAAATTGCCAGGTCAAAAGCTGCGCATGAAGTAGATCTATAGGAGGAATGTCATTCTAATACTATTCAGTCAGAATCAAGAGAAATCTAACATATAGATCTTGGACTTTCACCAGAATCTTTCTTTGCTCAGTGAGGAGCTCTTGAGATCCTTCCTGTCTTGATGGAACAAATCTCAAGACTCGGTATAATTTGAAGCTGTCTTCGATCCTCATCACAGGAAATTAACAGGCATTTGACTTGTTCTTTCAGTTTAAGAGAACTGCGACCTTCCCAACCATAAAAGAGCATGAGCTCACCATTACTTGGTTGAAGAAAATGTCAACCATCAATCTGCCTTTGTCCATTTTATATGGGTTAGTGGGCATCAGATAAGATTTCGGTCATTCTGATCTCATGGATTTATTCTCTCTCTTGGCGTTGCAATCTATGATAGAAAATATATGCAATAAAATATATGTTGGAGTCTATATTTATGTAACCATATATTAAATTTAGGGATTATTTCACCAGATCAACCTGAATTGAATTTAGAACAGGAATGAATTGGTTTCAAACGATTATTAGCTAATATGATCATTATATCTTTACTGAACATTTACTTGCAATATTGTCATTATATTTCTCATACAAATTCATGAATGTCACATTGTTACGTAGAAGAAGTGTTCTCAGCACTTGGGAGAAAGATGATCACTCGAAATGATGTCAAGTACTGGCCGCCGTGGGGGACGATGTGGAGGATGCGGTAGAAGGATCGAAGGCCTCTTGCTCTGCGCAATCCAAATTATCGCCGGAGAACTGGCGGCCGATGCCCATCAGGTCGAGGTAATACTGGTAATGGGATATGATGTTGTTCATGGCATCGATGGAGCCCAGACCACAGACCAAATCCCCGTAGAGAACGTTCATTGTAGCTCCGAATCCAGGCAGCCTTTTCGCCAATGTGTCGTTCTTGGTGGGCTTCCACTTTCCCACAAACACATCGTGGGCGGAAGGCTGCTTCTTCTTCTTCATGGGCGTCATCCACCTGTAGATCGCAGCTTGGAAAGCTAGGGTGGCATTCTGCTCGAGATACTCGGGATGGTTGAGGAGATCAACCTTCAAGCCGTCCCCGATGGCTCCGTAGTTGTAGTTCCTGGGTATCATGGACATAGGATCAAACAGTTGGCGATCGTCAACTGCAGCACGGGAACACGAACGCTCGGAGGTACCAGTAAACGGGCAGAGCACCGCGGCCGTAGTAATCGACTCCGGGCGTGCATGGGTAGTCGTAGCTTTGGTCGCAGTAGGACTGGCTCGGGCTCATCTCACGCTTGTAGCACAACCCCCATGCGAGCGGACCACCGGTCGCAACGCCATATCCACCTGCAATAGAGGCAAGCCGGCCGGCCATAGGCAAGTCAGATCAGAGAAAGAAAAGCACAGTAGGGTTTGGCGGGGTGGATGAGTTCGTGCATGATGTCTTGCTGCCGACGTGGCCGAGGAAGGCGGCAACCTCTTTCATCTGCATCTGCTTGCCGCCGGTGGTGCCGAAGCCGAGCGGCTCGTACACGGCGGCCGCGGTGATGAAGGAGTGGTAGTCCCAGAAGCCGACGGCCTGGGCGACTGGGGCGTTGCGCTTGCTGAAGAGGTCCTCGAACTGGTACACCTGGAAGAACTCCGAGATGGTCTCGTTGCAGCAGTACACGCTCGCCTTGCACTCCCACCCCTTGTCGCAGACCTTCGGCTTGGCCGAGGACGCTGCGTGAGCGCACGCGGCCGCCACCAGCAGCAGCATCCACACCTCCGGCGACAGGCTGTTCCCTGCCATTGTGTCTGCAACCGATGGAGACTTAGCTTTGGTCGGGGAAGAGATGACGATGAAGGATACATGAGAGGAAGAAGATATACGAGAGAGAGGAGAAAGGAAAAGAGGGTGGAGAGGTGGCATCAAGATGGCAGCATCTGAGCTGCTGCTGGGCCTTCCGGTGTACCTTTGCTTAGAGTGGAAGGGGGGCGAAAGCTGGTCAGAGGTTTTGCAGTGTAAATGATGGCAAAAGGATGTAATATCCATCATCTTCTACACTTGTATTGGAAGCATTCTCTATTCTTTTTCTTGGATTACTTGAAGAAAATAAAATTATTTTTATATCAAAGAAAATAGGATGAATTTTCGAGAAAATCTCTTCTTTTTTTTTGGATTTTTTTTCTTAATAAGTGTCACCATTTCTAGAATTTTCTAACAACAATCTTTTTTATTTAATACCTAGAATATCTATCCATTTTCTCCTTTTTCATATAGATTTGTCTATAGGATAGGATGAATCAATCTAGTCACAATTTTTTTGTATTATGTTTTAATATTTTTAATAATATCAAAAAAATACTATAATATAGTATAAAAGTATTGTGTTATAATATTTTTTATTGTGCTATAATGTTAACATAATATTTCATTGTAATTTATACTGTGTTCCCAAATGTTCGACGAAATGCGTGTGAAGGGAATAGATGATGTCGTTGACGAAGGTGCTCTTCCTGTTCTTGCATTCTTTGCAGTGAGAACAGCGAAGAAGATTCTTCTTGTTTTGGCCTCGAATGAGTCGATGTGAAAAGCTCACCACATTGTGCGGCAAAGGAAGAGAGATGGTAAATCCTTGTCAGTCGAGGCAGCAGGTCACGCATTGAGTCCTGAAGTAGAGTTTAAGCTTGCAGAACTCGGACCTACACGCAAACCAGTGACCATTTTGCCAGTGATGAGAGGGGTGATCCCATCGCATGGTTTCTTGTAGCTTGAGCATCGATAACTCATCACATGAAAGAACAGAATTACAACTTTCATGCAGATTAATGGTTGCTGGGAATGCATATCAGCAGATTAATGGCTCCTTGGCACTTTCATGCAGAGCCAAAGAAGCTTTCACTGATCTACCACGAAGTCCATGTCCTACCGAACCAGAGCAGGACATGGCACCTGATCCCAACCCATTTATACACACACCCTTAACAGCAGAGTTGCAATGAAACATCCCATGTTCAGCCGATTCAATCGCAAGATTCTTGTCAAGAGCTGGAAGAATGGGAAGGCATGTGTTGGAGAGAAGTCCGATGCGGAGTTCGCAAGGGAAGAGCTCGCTGTCGAGGCACCTACAGAGAGTGTACCCGCTCGGCATTCAGAAGAGTTGCTCGATTCTTAGCCTCTCGTCTCTTTCCCTGTCGCAGAATTCAAATGCATCTTCCCTCAACAGTTCCATGTCCAGTTGGGACCCCAAGATCCCGGTGTCGGTCCACAAGCTCTTCAGCTCCTGGGAGAACTCGGAGCTCTTGGCTGGTGTCATCGGCAAGGGAACACTGGGACTCGATAGGTTAGGGTCTTCGGAAGGCAGGGAAGCTTCGGCGGATGATGAACTCAACAAGGAGGTGGAGTGTGCCGAGCCTGGGAGTTTGAAGAGGTGTAATTGGATTACCCAATCCAGTGGTAAGCTACTATCAATCCAATCCAATCCACCTATAACATGAAATGTTCATGATCGTACAAACTTAGAATTCCAAATTGCGTGTTCTATCGGCAGATGAAGTGTATGTTTCGTTCCATGATGAGTGTTGGGGTGTCCCAGTTTACGACGACAAGTAAGCATTCTAACCTCAACATCTGCATATCTTTTGTGGACTTAAGAGCCGAAATATTGATTAGATGTGATCGTTTACAGTCAGCTCTTTGAGCTGCTTGCGATGTGTGGAATGCTCATCGATCACAGCTGGACTGAGATTCTGAAGAGAAGAGAGATGTTCAGGTCTCCACTCGACGAGTCTAATCTGTGATCTCATGTTCGATGCCTTCTCCCATGCTATTGCTGATGAACATTTGGTTGATGCAGGGAGGCCTTTGCAGCGTTCGATCACATTCTGGTTGCCAAGATGGAGGAGAAGGAGATCATGGAAATAAGTTCCACCAAGGAGCTCATGCTGGCAGAGTGTAGGGTGAGATGCATCGTAGACAATGCCAAGTGCATGCAAAGGGTGAGGCGCCGTCATAAGAGTAGCACAAATCGTCCTCCATTAGCAAGCTAAAAATCTGACACACAGATGAAACACTCGACGACAGTAATCATTTCAATCCATTTGTGTGTTGATTCTTCTTCTTCTTCTTTTCGCAGGTGGCCAAGGAATTTGGATCCTTCAGTGCGTACATATGGGGTCATGTGAACCGCAAGCCCATGGTGAACAGATACAAGTATCCGAGAATTGTTCCTCTGAGGACGCCGAAATCGGAAGCCATCAGCAAGGATTTGGTGAGAAGGGGGTTTCGCCTCGTCGGGCCGGTGATCGTCTACTCCTTCATGCAAGCTGCAGGAATAGCCATGGATCATCTCGTCGACTGCTTCCGGTTTGGTGACTGTGTGAGACTTGCAGAGAGATCATGGGGCCTCTCTAACTTGGCCATGTGACCAGTAGGATTGACAGCAGAGTGTTCTTCTTCTTCTTCCTCCTTTTCTTCTGCAAAGTTTAGAGTGATTAGCATGAGATTGCTTTCACTTTGGTGTTGGAAATAGCAGTACTGTGAAGCTTAGATCTTATTAAGCTTAGTGTTATATCACAATCAGAGAGTATTAAGATTCCATAGATATGAATACCATCATGGATAACTGCTTTGTGTTGATTCTTGAAGACAATGATAGTAAAACTTTCAATCTCTTATATAGATGTTCAACTTGTTCAATCCATTCTTTTGGCTATCGAACTGACATCAAGTAATTACAAGAGTTGACACCAAAGTTGCTGGCCTTCAGCTGAGATGAACTGTTCTTGCAGAAATTTGACATGTTGATCTCCATCAACTCCATCTTTGCCATATCTTCATATTTTTAAGGTTGATAATTATTGATACATATGTAACCCCAGTTGGAGACTACTGTTCAGAGTTGCATTGAGAGATCAGCAGTGGCATAGGATGCTGATAGAGTGATTTCATATGAATCACTACATGACATAAAATAGATACTTAATTCATTATGCAGAGAATCTATTGATACTGGTGAAGTATAAAATGGGAGATACATCACCCCTGTAAGATCTTCCAAACTGTTGAAGTGTGATTGGGAGGTGTTGACACTGCTCGAGACTGAATCGTTCTGACCATGGTAACCCTAAATTTAATTGCAATGTCTCAGATGAGAGTGACAGTGAAGAAGGCATTGGCAAGAAGATTAAACAAGTATGACACAAAGCTACTTTATGCTTTCAGTGCCTTCTGCAAGAAGTGGTCATAGATTCTTCATAGCAAATTAGGTTTCCTGATTTCCATGATAACCTCAGTTCCAGAAGGTCGTATACAATAGAATGCTTTCTAGGAATTCATGGAAACACTTAAATCCAAGCTCACAGCAAATATAGAAATTGAGGGAAACCTGGATTATGCACTTGAATTGAAGATGATTCATCTTCCTTTGGAAACAAACGATCCCCTGTTTACATGAAATCCATGGAAAAATAAAGTCTTCAAATTAACATTTACAGGATTGACCAAATGGTATCATGACCAAAGTCATTTGAGAAAGATGTGGTTCACATATGTGATAAATGCAAAATCTGATGCAGGAAATCTAGTTTAAAAGAAATACAAATTTAAGATTTTGGAAACTCACTTAACCAAGAATTGTCTTTTTCACAACCTGGAAGCAAAGCAGCCTGGACTCACCTTCCCTCGGTCGCAGATTTGAAGCCTTTGAGTCTATATATGAACGGCACTGTCATTGTTGGAAACCCACTGATGATGTAGCATCACATTATAAACCTAAAGAAACATGAACAATCTGCGTAGCAACACATTAAACAATCATCATCCTCTTGCACTAAAACTATTGATTTTAAAATACTTATTTACCTATTCCTATATTCCAAAATGGCATTTAGTACGAGACAGGTACGCTACGAAGGCCATCTGTTTCGAATAAAAGACACTTGAATACCATGGTAACAGTTACACAAAGATGTAGCAACCTCAACATACAAGAAAGGTCACCTTAGTCGGAATCCCCAAACTATGTCCTTGACCCACGATGATCTTATTCTAAATCTGTCATTCACCATTATCTGCACTACTGGTGATAGCATAAAAGACGATCACAGCAACCGACCAAGACGTTGCATCTTCCATATGTCTCCTACTCAAAACTGGCAAGAAGTGCCTAGCCTCTGCCTCTGCCTCAGGCCAGAAGCACCACACTTCCGACCATGGAATGCATTTTGCAGCAACTCCTGGAACTTCTCAAGGAATGCAGCCCACTCTGACTCTCCCATGTCTGACAGCTTCATGAAGCTAGCACTTGCCGGAAGCTGCTCATTTGCACTCCCGTACCCACCCTTAAACCTGCTGCTCCCACCACCGATATTAGTTTTACTACTAGAGGGCTTCAATTTTGGGACACCAGCTGGATACCACTGACTTTTGTCGGCAATGCAAACACCCTTCAATGATGTGGATAACTTCGAAACTTTTGGAAGATGATCCCAAACAGATAGGGAGCGGGAGCAAGAACTTTTTTCAACATTGCCAACTTCGTTGTCATCACCAACATCCTCTTCCAAGCTCTCTAGCTTCGAAAGTGGATTTCTGGAACTGCCCCCCTTGAATCCAAAGTTACAGGATGGTGCTGCTTTTGGCGTCATTGTATGAGCATCTTCGCAGTCAATGTCAAACTGTATCATATCATCATCTACATTATCAGGTTCAGGAGAAAAAACTTCTCTTTCTGCCACCAACCTTCTTGCCTCTATGCAGACAACCTCCAGCTCGCTTGGCTCCTCTTCCATGCCTCTGAATTCCCTGCTCATCATCTCACCAATCTCTGCTAGACAAAATCCAAATGCAGCTGCTTCCTTGAGAAAAATTGTTGAGAGGACCAACACCCGAAGGCATGCTTCTCGGATCATAGGCAGCTCCATGCGAAGCATCTCAGAGTCCCTCACTGGATCAAGGTTGGCGATGTACTCAAGCTCTTCCTCGGAGAAAGGGATTGATGATTGTGGCCAGTGGATCCATTCAAAATAAGGATCCTCCAAATTCTCGGGTAAGCAGAGACCATGATCTATAGGAATTAATTCCATCTGAGCCCCAAACTTACCATCCCCACCATCAATTTTCCTCACCAAAAGGTTTCCCGCATGCCTGTCCGTGTTGAAGATTCTAACATCAAGTATCCCAATCTTGTGGACAGCCACCACAGAGAAGCTTGAGGTTCCATGGTCACTAGCATCAAAGTCATGAGAAATATACTGCTGGAATGATGCAATCTTGCTGGCAACATTTGTCTTTGTACAGTAAGATTTAGTACTACCATTGCAGTTAATGCCTTCATTCACATGAAATACTGAATGTGTGATCTTGATAAGGGCTGTTGGAGGGACATTGGCAAAGTGATTATAGTCCAGGAGGTATGCTGCAACCTCCCTGAACCCAGTCTCACCAACTCGCACAGACCTTTTCAGCCCTGGTTGCCCAAGGGATTTCCCAACAAACCCTTTTGGATTATTTGGTGCAAATGGCTCCTCATCTGTGGGCTTCACAATGGCAATGTTCACACCTTTTTTGTTCCGGAAGTAGTATGCACCACCAAGCCCACTGTGAACTGGTATCGGATCAATACCACTGTTAATAGCCTTCACAGCATCCTTAACAAGTAGTTTTATCTTATTACAGTGGCTTGAACATCCTAAAATTTCAATTGGACCACTCTGATCCCATTGCTGAAGGTCCTTCCCAGTCGGTGATAGGCATGGAGTGGAGGAACTCCTGTGCAGGAAATTCCTTGTGAGTAGCAATGGGGAATCATTTCGCACAGCACTAAGATCATTTTTCAACACGAGGTCACCAAATGTGAGAGAACTCTCCTCGGTTGGCACATTGAGAGCTAGCTGTAATCTCCTTTTCACAGTGTGGACATTGTCCTCGCGATCCAGTTCAATGCCCAAGACAAAGCCTGTCTCTGTCTGGACAAACACACGCCTCCGTGCACCTGGCTTTCCTTCACTTTTGGGGTTTCCAGGGTAGTCACTGCTGAAGGTGTGATTCAAGACTGCAACCGCCATCTGGGTTTGAACAGGGCTGTCCACGTTAGGAGACATGGAGTGGGGAGGATGCTGGGTTATCAAAGTGAGAGGCAGAAGCAAGTAGGATGGACTTCCTCTTTCTCTTCTTCTCCCTTGGGTGCACGCCGAACGCAGAGGCTGATGCAGTTACAGAGAGAAGAAGATATGGTGCACGATCGACCATGAAGCGAGCAATGGATGTTGGAAAACTACCAGTTCCTTAAAAGCAGTGTCGAGCAAGGAATGAAAGCAAAAAAGACGGTCTGATCTCCCCTACTGAGAGGTAGCCATTGCTTAAGGATTGATGTAAAGAATCAAAACCTGTCAAAGAAAATATCAGACTGTTATGATATTAGAAACAACAAGATCTAAACTAATTTACAGATAACACTATTTTGCATGTCAATTAACATGATGCTAAAAAAAGCGCTTTTCCACGGTTGATAAATTAATAGTTGGAGGGTGAAAAGTAACTAAACTTTCTTTTTTTTTTTATATTCATCCACAATCTACAAAACCTAGTAAAAGGTAAGAGCACAACAACAGTTGGAGGGGGAAAAGTAACTAAACTTTCAATTTTTCTATATTCATCCATAATCTACCAAACCTGATAAAAGGTATGAGCACAACAGAAACAATATATTTCAACAACAACAGAGAAAAAATCGTTTATGGTAAAAAGATACAAGAATTTGCAAGGAGAATCCTTTTTTTAGTTGTTACTGATGGTAAGTAGCGAAGAAAATCCAAGGAAGCGTACGTACAGGAAACTACCAACATGACGTGCAATTATTTTCCGAAACCAAACAATCTGTTCATGTTCTTGCTCCAATACATGTACATGCGTACAACAAAAGCAACAAACGGAGAACAACCCAAACTATTTGCAGAAAGACAAAGTTGTAACAGTGAGATTCCCCAAAGAGAAAGGGAACAGTGAGTGATGATCGGCATCAGAAAATACTTTAAGAAGTGAGAAATATAGATGCAAGAAAATATCAAATTGCTATCCCCAAAGCGTCTACAAAGTTGTTGCAGAATCAAAGGCCTCAAAAACCCATCTTTCTTGGAAATAAAGAGAAAAAATCGATTTTTTGTACCATATGAAAGAAACAAAAGAAGTAATCGGTACACTTTTGAGAAAATTATGAAGCAATTGCAACAAATTGCATGAACTAAGTAGTGATTACTCTCGTACTAAAAAATAGATCTAATCACATAACAACAGATGGAAAAAAAATGGCTAGCCACATCGCACCCAAAACCCTACCATTCCCAACGACGAATCTATTCCAACCCATGAGGTTCATTCATAATGCCCAAGAACTGAACGAGAAAACGAAGAAAACCGCAGAAGCTTTCCAAGAGCCGACTAGTGTCCGGTTAAGTGAACCGTACAGGTCGATGCAAGATCCAAAAAGGAAGACGAAGATTAGGAGGAGATCTCGCGCAGAACTCACCCCCCAACCAAACGAGCGACGGATCCGGGATATCGGGCGGATCTGACACCCGGCGACGGAGATCTGGCCGGAAAATGGGGCGGAGCTCGACTGTCCGAGCACCGGACCCGCGGGCCACGACGAGAAACGTTAATCGACGGCTAAGATCCGAGTACCGGTTCCATCCGACGGTCCAGATTCAAGCTCTCCCTTATCTCTCACCCCCTCTCGCCCTCCTTTTCTCGTCCTCCCCCGTCTTCCGAATCTTTGCCTTTAAAATAACCAAAAGCGAAGCGAGGCGAAAGGTAAAGGCCACGGGATCCTCCTCTCCATTACTGGACCCGTCCAGTCAATGCAATCGAGCCGTCGATTGAACGTTCTCCCTCGTACAAAGAGTGGCCCCCACGCTGATGGAGGGTCAGGATTCTTCGCCTCTTCTCTCACTGGGATCCCCAAGTCTCTAGAATATAATACAAATAAAAGAAGCCGATCGGACAGCTGCGAGGAAGCCACGTGATGCCGATGACTAAACGAAAGGTAGTTGGTTCTTCTTCGGTGACGTTACCTCCTCCGGGAAAGGGTGCTTTTTAATCCTAAGTAATCGGATTTACATCTCAAATATGAAATCTTAGGAAACTGATCACTGCAGTTTCTTTAGCTGCAAATTAATTCGCAGGAGATAGTTTTAGTATGAGATTAAATCACCTTTAATATTTCTTGTTCTAGATTAAATCACTTTTGATATGTCTTGCTGTAGTTTAACTCTATGCATAGATAAAACATCTTTAAAACTTCACAAAGATCGGTGAAGAAAATGGTATCCGCTTAAGAAGAAAAATTGACTCTACCAAGGCAGAAGAAATGTAAATTCATCCTATCAAATCTGACTTAGGTATCAACCAGAGTAGGACACACAAATTTATGCTCCTCAAGCTCTGATCTAACCAAGTGCTCAAGAGATGAATCTACTTTAATGGTGATTTGCATGTCTATTTTGCTATTCATAATCATCTAAATATATAGATATTAAACTAAGGTCCATTTGTTTTTGCATTCATGATTTCCGTTTCCTTTATAATGCAGTGCTATACACCAATTACTGCAACTATTTCTGCATTAGAAAAACAAAAGAACTCGAGAGATTCATTTCCCTTTGATTGCTGTTATATTTTATGTTGGCTAGGGTGTCTTTTTATATGAGTATCTAAAGTGCGATCTATCTCAAACAGGCCTATATATTCTTTGATGAAGAGAATAGAAACCTTTTAACTCCATTTATCAATGTTTATAAGAGAAGAATTTGTGGCTATCTACATAGAATCAGATGCGGATAACAGCTAACGTGGATTGATTATGTTACTATATCTTGAACCTTTGAACTGATAGCTATCCACTATCTTATTGAGAGAATATATGTAAACATAGAGATAGATACGCTGTCATGGGATCCTAAACATGTCGAGCACTTAGCTTCCATCCCCAGCAAGTTATTCTCTCTCATGGCAGCCGATACTACCTGTGCATGTATGCTAATCCGAAGAGGAAGTAAACTAGTGGACCGAAACTGGGAGATGTTAACGCTCTGTGGCATCAGAAAAGAGAAGTTTCGTGTAGTATCAGTCTGCTGCTTAGGATACTTAGAAGTGCAGGAAACTTAGGGTTGCCACTTGCCAAGGTGAAGAAGGATGACATGACAAGGACAGTAGCAGTAGCGAAGGCTTTCCGATGCTTTTGACGGAGACTGCTTCTTAAGTAGAATGTTAGGTGAGACCTGCAGCTTGTGAGAGACTGCTTCTCTATGCTTTTGAGGCTCTGCTAATGCTTCCTTAGCATCTTCTGCATGTCTCGTTGGTTTCTCGAAAGATTCTTAGAACTCCAAAAATAGAGGCGAAGTCTTTCGATTCAATTATAATAATAACACTAAAATAAAAAGGTTGCCACGTCTAAGGCTATTGGAGTGCTTCTGTTTGCACGTTGGATGTTGCATGCTACACATAAACATAGAGAGGCGGGCGTGAGTTGTCACGGTGCATGAATGATGCTAGATTGATTGATACGTGCATCCACCGAGAAATGAGATGGGCGTCTCCGTTTGTCTCATGAATTGCTTATCGTCGCGCATGCATGCATGTGAATCAAGTACATGGCAATAGGGTGATGCATTTTATGTGCATGACACATGTATGGCACCGGATTGGTATGTACAGTGATGGAAAATAATTCCATGTGGATCTCATGTGCCGTTGTCGTATATCGAACATTATTGTTATACGTTCAATGAATCCTCAACTAAAAAAGGCGGCGGCGAACCAATCCTCACTGTTCCGGTTCGATTTCACTGTTTGAGGTCGGGTCGGATTAATTTGAGCCTCGAATTAGCCGGACACGAACCGATTGATTGAGCCAAGATCGAACGCGATGGACCGTCAAGTCGCTTCGTTGCGCGGGAGACCGCACGTGACCTGCACCCGCCGCTCGCGAGGCATCATCTGACACACTACGACGTGAGGTACGATTCCGAAGGCGACTTGAATGACGGGGATAGAGGGTGCTCCGACCGGTTCGCCGAGTGGGCCCAATTTCGGGCCCCGCGTGGGGCTTGCGACGTGATTCGTGGTGCGCCAGAATCTTGGCGCTTTGTATCACGCGTCTTCTCGGCAGACACGCCACTCACCGACTGCCACGAGTTCGTTAAAGCGGACAATGCCCTGTGCTCTCTCTCGTATCACTGTCCATTAAAGTTATACCGATGCCGTATGCTTCAGCCGATGGGCCACAAAAGAGAGAGGAGTATATAGAATCTTGATTGACAAGAAAAAGCCATGAGATGAAAGCATTAGTATCGGATGACCATTGGAGTATTCCTCTCCTGTGAGAGAACTGGAAACATGGGGCGGCGGTCTTATTTTAGAGAAGAAGAGCCCAATCCCTCTCTTGACTTCCATGTGCACAGGCCACCGCCCATGCATCTATACTACTACTACTACTACTACTACTACGTGGGCACGACTCGTTTGTTTAGTACACCAAATTCTTCATCCTGTTCATGGGGGCCACACCAAGAAGGACGTGGAAGCCTGTAGCTTCAAGAACATGCATGCCTCTCTCGAGGAGGAAGCTGCAAGGAGAGAAGATAGCCATTTAGGATTATCTGGAGCTTGGCTTCATGTTTCGCACTGAGTTTCCAGTGACCGAGCTTTCCCAGGAACTTTGGAATGACTAGCTAATGGAGGAGACTGGGTTTACTGCAGCCTGCAAAGACCTTAAGGAAGTGGAAGGGGATGGGAAGTGATCCCCCACTCAGGAACACGAAGGACCATCCATAAAGAGACCCTGTGTTGCATATGTATGGTTCTTAGTAGAACTCACAACATGACCTCCTTTGATCAGCTTCACAAGCTCACAGCATGTGCTATCACTTCTTCCTCCACTTTCCATCGAGCAGTGGAAGAGACCAACCCAACCTAAATGGATAAAAGACTGCTGACTTTGCTCGATTCTTTCATCTACAAATTCAGCAAGAACTTTGATGAGGAAGATGGCGGGAGCAAGGGCTGTGTAAAAGGACAAGTTAAGGTGAGGAAGAACACGTCGAAACCCACGAGTGTCGCCATGCCACATGTGAAGGTTTCGATGACAAACGTAGGCCTCGATCGGTGACTTCATAGTCATGGTGCCACTGTTCTCGCGTAGGGTAATTGCTACGGGCAGGCAAATGAAACCTTCACCTCTCCGTTTCCAGTTTCTTGCTTGCAGTAATCACTCGACAAGAGCTTCTAACTTCCTATAACTTTGAATGACTGATTTGTATTTATTATCTCTAGAAAATACACACAAGTATCATATAATTAACTATTCGACTAGTTAAAAAGGAAGATGGGTGGCATCTCTGGGTCACATGGGCCTTATCGCTCGTGGGTCCCATCCGCCGTCACACCAACGACATGCTCTGCCGCGCGAAGTCTATTGTTCTCTTTTTTCGTGATTGGCGCTGATAAATAATGTCATGCCCGACAGACGTGAGCATCGCGGTCCACGTGGTCCGTTTTCAACCGGACGATCGACACGGCCCGTCATCTATCCGTCGAATGAAACGCCGGTTCGCAAAGACTCGTTTTAAAGAAATCGAGAGTATCGAGTCGTCGCCATTTCCTCCCATTCTTCTCCATCTCTCGTAAACTCTCCACTGCTTCATCTCGTTCTGTTGGCGATCTCCGGCATTACTGTTTCAGAGTCTGCAATCGTTGCTGCTATAGTTTCTACAGAAAAGAAGTGCGTGACTTTTCTCTCTCTTCAAGATATTACGAGGATGGAACTCCAAGGTAAGCACTTCTCTTTCATTTCCTGAACATTTGCTGGTTACAGTCTGATAAAATGTGGGAATTTTTTAGGTAAGAGATGATAATTCGAGTGGTATTTACAGGAAAAGAAGTAACGCAGGATTTCCTCTCCCTATGCACTAAGGATTATTCCTCTTTCCAGCACCAAGATCCAAGGCCGCCACCTGCCCCAGGTACTTGGTCATTATCCAGTGCAGTGATAGGTTGTACATCGCCTCCTTCTTGCGTGGATTTCGACGGCGACGTTGGACTCGAGTAAGTTGCATATGTTTTGAGCCACAGGTGGTTTCTATCTACAGACGCATGACTTCTTGATGCCGCTGGTGGAGAAGAAGGAGCGGCGGCAGCAGGAGAAGGAAGACAGCTCACGACGAAACGGTGGAGCAACGCCGGTGGACAACACAACTACCGAGAGGCCGCCGCAGCACGTGCTGCCGGGTGGGATTGGCACGTATAGCATCAGGCACGTGCGGGGCGCCGACGCGAAGAGGAGCAGGTGCGGCCTTGCACCACCCGGTGCGCCCGGTGAGGGCAGTAAATCCGAACCCGGTTACTACGACTCCCCGCACACGTACGATGCGGCCGTGTGGTCCGATGGTGAGTGTGTGCAGTTTCTTTCCGAGTAATGGATATATATATATATATATATATATATATATATATATATATATTCTTCTTTAAAAAATAATAATAATAATAATAATAATAATAATAATTATTATTATTATTATTATTATTATTATTATTATAGTAGTAGTAGTTGTTGTTGTTATTATTATTATGTGTTCTATTGTATGTTTACAGGCCAATGGCCGTACCGCTCGTTCGGCCCCCGCGGCAGCTCCGTGGCGACCTCCGCCGCCACAAGGTTGGCATCCACCTCCTCTTTCTGTCACGGCCGCTTATTCATGCGGTTTTCTGGGTGCTATGGGTGGTTTATTTGGTGGAGCAGGTGGCACGCTGGGCCGGAGACGAAGCTACTCGTGGAGGCCGCCGAGCAATGCGACGACGAGCTGTTTGGGAAGAGAGAGGGCTCCTCCTCCCGTAAAGGTGGCTCCTTTCACTCTTTTAATCTCTAACCCTTGATCTTATTAGCAATGGCGATGGATGTAGGCCGCTTCAGGTCGTCTATAACTGATCCTTAATTTAATTGAACAATTGAAAGCTGATTTTTGCGGATTGTAATGGAATTTTTAGTTCCTTTTTTATTCTGATTGGTTAACAGAATGGGCAATAAAAGTAGATGGAATGGGGAGTTGCTCTGATCAGAGACCCAACACCCCAAGATCCAAGCACTCTGCAACAGAGCAGCGGAGAAGAACTAAGATTAATGACAGGCAAGTTTGTGGTGCTGTACTATTGGCAGTATTTTCCAAGTTGAGCACAATATGTAGCTTATCTTTATTTGAATCTTTTACTTCTGTAAAAATTCTTTGCTTCCTGTTGTTAGCAGTCTATTTCATCTATATTCCAGTGCTCATATCTTTTTACCCTTTATACATTGATCATGTATGCATATACATAACATGCCTGTCTTCATATATGTGTGTACATGTATTCATATGTGTGTGTGTAACTATAAAACAGTGATTGTACATGAAATACTATTTTATTATCTGTCGGGTGGTTTGCTTATTTAACTAACTGTAGATTCATATTTTAATGCAGATTTCAGATTCTTAGGGATCTTATACCTCATAGTGATCAGAAGAAGGATAAAGCATCGTTTCTTTTGGAGGTATACTGTGTAAAAAGCTGGTGGTGTTGCATTTTTTTTTTTCTTCAGGCATTTGAATGATTTTATACTAAACTTTGTGTTTACAACACTTTTTTCTCAGGTCATCGAGTATATACAGTTTTTACAGAAGAAGGTGCAAAAGTATGAGTCAGCATGCCCAGAATGGAATCAGAAGAATTCCAAGTTAATGCCATGGATAAACATCACTAAGCTTCCCCAAAATGTATGTATATTGTGCATGCATATAAGCATGGAACAGGAAAGTGTGATGAAACTAGAAACTATTCGGATATTATGCATCTTTCAACATTCTTAACTTCCTCTTAGATTCCAGATTTGGATTTTTTGGCAGGTATTCTGGAAAATTACATGGGTACCTTCCCACTAGATAATTTAAGCATAAATAGACATTTAATGCATGGTTGCCACAAAAAATTTAGTGGTGATATTATTTTTTAGTCAGTTAGTCAAATGTTCTCTTTACCTGCATGCTACAGAAGAGCAGCCAAGGCCTGGGAGATGGTTCTGCTTCTCCTGCATATATGTTCTCAGAAAAATTTGATGAGACTGGGATCTCATTTGCACAGAATCCAGCTGAGCCAGATGAGAGTTGTACTGTTTCTTTCAAGACAATAAAATCTGCTAAGGATTTTGCAAGTAAGTTGCAGATACACCCACATTTTACAGCTAAATTTGTATTTTAAGTGAGATGGTCTTCGCTCAAGAGCATAAGTTTGATTCCAGTTGTAGATAGCACTGCATCTTGGTCTCCATCTCAGTGGCTAAGATTACCTGTGCGTGCTGATTGTGGTGCGAGTGATAGTTTGTTAAATGAACAAGGAAAGGTGACGATTGATGAAGACACGACCAATGCATCTACAAAGTACTCTCAGGGGTGTGTCTTTAAGCGTTAGTTATCATTGCTTTCTTAGTTATCTCATTTAAATATTTGAAGCTTACGTCTTTTAGACTTTTCTTCTGTGGTTATTAATTTTCTCCATGCCTTGTTTTGCTCTTTGCTGCTCAAGGGACAATTTGATGCTTAAACCAGTTTAGACAACCATCGATTTGGTTTCATATCTGTATTGTCTTCTTTATCTCGACATCTTTTCCTTTTTGTGACTTTTTGTACTCATGCAAGAGTTGCCTTTGAGGATTATGTCACATTTTATCAGGAATGTCTCAATTCTTCTCTTTTGTTTTTCTTATGGAAATTTGTGCGGAAACTGCAGTCAAATCTACTACTAATATTTTCTGCTATCATTTGCCGGGAGGAATATCCAGCTCTATTTTCTATTGACAGGCTTTACTAACTTGTGACTGCTTAATGCAAAACAGGCTGTTGAATACATTAAACCAGGCATTACAAATTTCTGGTGTCAATATATCTCAAGCCAGTATATCTGTTGAGATTAATCTTGGCAAAAGAGCAATTAATAGGAGACTAACAGCAGCTGCGACCACTTCAAGTGCTGAGGTACAGTCTTTGTTCCTTGTTATTGTATTGTTTTCAACATGTCTCTGCATAAATAGAAGGCAAAAAATACACTAAACTATCTTAATGGACAAATTATTTCCATTTCCACATTTGTCACAAGATGAACTCAGGCCCTTGACAAAGCAACCAAATATTTAACCTGAGTTCATCTTGTGACAAAGCAACCAAATATTTAACCTAACATAACAACTGTATATATTACATAGTTTCCCTTTTAGTGCTCTTTTAGGTGATAGGTTTATGATCATCAATTAGCTGGCTATTTATACTGTTCTAAAGACTATTGGCGATTGGCATGCTAGATTTTCTGGGGGTTAAATTCTTCATGGCTCCAATATATTATGCTTTTTGTACCAATCAAACTCAGGATATTATTCTGCTGTTCTGGTTTACTATACAAGTAATGCACGATCACATCAACCTCTTTCATCGCATCTTTTTCCAGCAACATTATAAATTAAAGGGGTATGAGCACAGATTAATCAATAATTTATTGTAAACTTTTGCCTGATGTTACCATAATGCATCACAGGTTCTAAACTCCTTTTTTTCCAAATAATAATATGTATTTGTTTTACGAGCATATTTCACCTCAATATTTTTCCACAATTATATTTTAGGTTAAGATCTATATCATGTCTTTGGTCACCTTCGTTTTAGGTTCATGAAGATCCTGTATCCACAAATCAAGCAATTGAGCACTCCATGAAGGGGAACAGCAGTGAGAGGCCTTCACAAAGACCCAAGAGAGACAGAATGGATAACAGCTGATGCTTCCATGCTTAGCCTTCACATTTCATTGGATAATTGCTGTACTTTTAGACCAATATATATCGTCTTTAGCCCCCATGATTTACCAGGAAAGATGAAACTTTTCAACACTCTTCTGAAGAGGCTTCCATTAGTAATTGTAAAGCTGCTGCTCTTCACAGGCTTCAATTAAACAAGAAGTTCCTCTTTTTCACCTTTGGAGAATTCATGTTGTACATTTGTCACACTGTTGATCTTGTCTCAGAGGTTGTATTATTAAGAATTGTAACGTTACTTCTCTGCACCAATTCGCTTGGAAAGATGTGGAAAATATTGTGACTAAGAAATTACGATTTTTGTTTGCATTTGATTGTTACGATTTTTGTGACTAAGTACCAGTAATCAAAATTTTGCTGATTGAAATAATCTTCTGGTGCCTAAAGAAGAATTTCCCACAATATTAGTCATGGTTCATTCCTCCCACAAATTAATGCCAATATTTTTACTGTAATTTGCATATATGTTTAATAACAAATGATAATAGTTAGAAAATTTAAATCCATGGAATTAACTTTTTTCTCAACTGCAACTTATAATGAACTCACACAGGCACAGAATCTTGAGGTGGAAAAGTGTTTGCATGATTAAGCTTTGGATTCTCTTGAACAACTACAGAGATAAAAAAAAAAAAGAAGAAGAGAGAAATTCTTGTACAAAGAAAAAACAATAATAACTATGAGGATCACTTTCCATGCATCAAGGCCTTTAAATTCAACCAAGAGAAGGAAGAAACTAAGAAACAAGATTCAAGCTTCCACAGATGTATTCTTTCCTTGACAAACCATGGCATGTAAGCAAGAATAAGAATAGCCTACATCTCTGCTTTCAACTCAAGCCACAATCCAATGCCACGGATCCTGCGGGATGGCCGTAGATTAAACAAGCAAGCAGGGCAGAGGAAAGAGCAGGAATAAACATGGAGGCCTAGTGTTGATGATGATGCATGATAGCTCATGAGAGGCGGTAATAGACATCTTCAAAATTTACAGCAAAAGAGACCTGTTCTCCACCGGTATTTCCTTAAATGTCTCCGATCAGCTTTGACCATCCTTATGGGGCTGGTATTCCACTCTGTTTGTAATCTGCACAGACAGAAATTGATGTTTTTAGTCTAATGGAATGCCAAAAAAAGAGCAAACACAAGAAGTTTACACGCTCAAATGTTAAGATGTCAAATATTATTACTACATAAGGTTGAAGCATCGTAATATTGCCTAATTCAGACAAATGAGAGTCACCATATGTTGAAGCCTGACAAGGAATACTACTAAATGAAAGTGAGGCAAAAAACTGGTATATGGTGAAGGCAAAAATATAACATACAGAAATAGTCCAGTCATTGAGCCTCAACTAGAATTACATCAGTCTCATTATCTGCACTCTTCATTCAATTTATTAGAAAGTACAAACCAAATTGATACTATTTTTGGAGCTATTGGAAATTATTTAAGTCTTCCTCTGTGAACCTCCACCAAGACGTAGGTAATAATCTTCAGCTTTATAAATCCTTCTGAAACATTCTCAGCTTCTTCATTCTTCTATATGACTATGCTATTTTGATTAGTTCTAGTCAAGTTGTCATCATATATGGTAACTCGAAATTCATGTACCACTAATATGTTTGTAACTTATTGTTCCCTTTGTAGTTTTTAGCACATATCATTCTTATTTGCTTGTTTCTACTTCTCAATACTCTGAAAAGTGCAAAGGCAGGAACACTACAAGCAATGATCAGGAAAGCCAAGAAAACCCTACATAATGCAGCTCGGAAACATATTCCTTTGTTGCATTTTCATCAACAAAAGTAGAGAGAAACCAAGAAAATTTTAGTTCCTTATCATCATTTTTGCTAAAAGGTCTAAAATAAGGAACTAAACCTTTTCCCATGAATCAAATGGTGTGACATAGTATTTGTTTGTATCACTGACCGATTCACCAAGGATAGTATTTCATATTGATTTGTAATACCATCCTCCATTAAACTTGATAGATGTTAGTTAGGTAATGGCCACAGTTTAAGTTCAACTTTGAATATGCAAAACTTTGTATCTTTTCACTTCTTCATGCCACCTCTTTCTTGGTAAATACTCAACCTACATAATATCACAGTTAGCTGATGCAGTATAGAACTGCAAGCTTGTGCCTGTTGGCTGTGCAACTAGTACCAATACTTGACAAACAATTATTCTAATATTTTTGCCTTTTATTTTGAAAAAAAGATGATAACTCACCTTAGCATTGCAGAAAACAGCTACGAGGACCTTGGTTTTGTGTTAATTAAGTTTCTGAACCAACGGATGTCTTTATGCTCCAATTCAATACTATAGCATTTGACACATTCAAAAAGAGATGCATTCATGCCATATAGGTCAAAGAAATATAAGAGAGAGCAGAAAAAAGTCAATAACATAAAAGAATGAATGACTCTTAAAGGTAAAACTAGCCATTAGATAATGCTTTAAATGACTACACATGCAACACTTGAAAGCTACCATTCTGTCATGTTAAACATTCATAAGGAGAAATGAATTATTCAGATGGGAGGTTGTCTCACATTGGGAAGGCAAATGAATGAGTGCTGGTGGTACTGCTCTCAGATCGAAGAGATATACTACCAGAATATGCAATATGTCCTGACGACACTTTTGGGCCTGACAAATAAGAAGGACCAGAAAAATGCAAGTCCCCATGATTATTGGGATAAAATGAACTTTGAGCAGAAGCTGTTGTTGCATCAAAAACCATCTCTTCATTACTCCGGTAATAAAGAGCATTTACTAATTGTTTATCATCTGCATTTTTGTTGTTCTTTTCAGTGCCACTTATTGCTGCTGCTGCTGCTGCTGCTACAGAATTGAAGTCAGAATTACAGACTCCTTCCAGCTGAGCATTAGGAGGTTTTTCCATGCTATCACCATTTCGGTCGGAGAATGTGACATCCAATGGATCATTTGTGGCAGCAGAGCACTTCGTTTCCAAATTACCCTCTGACAGGTCATCATTCAGATTTTCCAAAATCATAATACTTTCATAAGTCATGCTAGAATCACATTGCAAATTCTCAGAATGCTCCTCTTCAAGTGTGACCTGTGATAGACCACACAGATGCAAGAAGTCATATGATTTAGCATGTTATTACAACATATTTGAAGCAGTTGAAAAGAAATTTTAAGGTCAGAATACATCACAGCACTGTTTATTGGCATGTAGCTACCGAGATTGACATGACAAATTGGTTCATGACTGTGTAACATGAGTAGCAGATGATGCAAAACCACTAGCATGTGACCAGAATGGAAATGGAATCACTTCCACTTCTACTGTTACATTAGACATAGCAGTCCTTGTAACCAAAAGGGAAAATTCTGTTATCATGTATTTATTTGCATGTGTTTGGATAATGCATACATATGCATTTGTATATAGATCTTGGAACGGAAGCTCTCATTCACATTGACCAGAAAACCATTGTAGGCAAACATGAAAAGAATAATCACTATCATAGATAACAAATAGACATATTTGTGGCATATAATATAATACTTTTTACCAATGCAATTTAAAACACACATCTAAACTATGCCAAGGTGCAGCAAGGCACTAATTAGGGACATTGCATTGACTGAGAAGCAGAAGCTAAAGATAGCCTATAAAAGACATGGCTGAAGGCAAACGAGGTGCACCTTTTCTTTGTTTTGCCCTTTTCACTATGGATGTATTCACCAGTATGTTAGACTTACATAGAGGTTAACAAACTGCCCAGCCGAGTCAATATTAGAAGGTCAAAAGAAATTAGGAGAAATATGTAACTAGATTTGCATTAAAAATTAAGGTATGTTCTCTTTCTCCTTTTCTCAACATTATCTTATATTCTAAAGTCCTTTTTTCTCTTACTAAGCTGACACCTGCTTCATGTATTCATCTTTCTTTTCCTTTCCTTCTAGTTGCCTTATCACTGCAGTTGATTCTCCTCTTCAAATTCTTTATTATTTTGATTTTCTTAAAAATTCACATAAAGTACTTAATTTCTTTTAATTTTCAGGTTTAAGATTCATCTATGACATAGCTTGATTGACATTTCTCCTTTACAACTAAGAGTGGCAATGCTTCAACTGGCTTCAGTTGATAACATCTATTATCACAAAATTATTAAATCTAAACTAATATCAGAAATAAGGGGAAAAAAAAGCACTAGAGTAACTTAGTACCTGTTCGATATTCATCTGACCAATACTTTGTTTTGTACTACTGATGCTACCATAACTGGTTAAAACCATGTGGTGGGCAAGTGTGTCCAACTCTCCCAGTGAAAACAAATGCTGCAAAGTGATCTTCTCGGAGGTTTTACTTGCGAGCTGGTTGCCTTCATCCAACTTTTGTTTAGATTCAAACAAGCCCCAGGAAGACTTTTGGTCCTTATCATCATCAGCAGCATCAGTATATTTCAAACCTTCCACAACTAGTGCAGTACCATGTGTCATCTGCTGATTCCAGTTATCGTTTGCATTTGTTGCATAAGTTTTGAAGCCAGAAGGTATGTTCTCGCTAACTGCAGCATTTTTCAACAATATTTTCTCAAAAGCATGTAAACCATCATCCACACATATGTCTTTGATGACTTGACAGTCATTGTCCTGAACTTTAATTTGTGTAACAGTTTTGTCTGAAATCGACAATGTGTCAGTTTCAACTGTTCCAATCATTTTGAGAACATTATATGGAGCTTCTGTACATTTATTTTCATCATGTTCTTCACTAGCTAAATCTTCAGTTTCACAATCTGGTGGAACTGTAACTTGTCTTCCCCTTTTTAGTGTGTTTGCTACATGATCCTGGCTTTCTTCTTGTGCAGCCACATTTTCAAGCATAATCATATTCAATTGGTTGTGACTGTCCCTCATGAGTCTCAGTGCAAGTTCATTACTGGTAGAGTTATGATGAGAGGCTAACTAATTCATCATCTGCCAAGAGGAGATTGGATGTTTTTTAAGCAACTGTGCCAATGATGAATGGATCTCTGAAAAAGGCAATTGCTATTATGACTATTCGAGAATAATGAGTTGATCAATGTAAGTATCTTATTGAGAGCGGCTCAGAGAGAGGTGACTGCTATTGCAGTGTCTTAATAAATAGACATGTTATTGCATTTAATAAAATGCCATATAGAGATCATCTTTCTCAATATCATGCCAATTTGGGATGAAATTACTGCAGCTTTGTCACCAAACGATAAATTTCAGCTACCCCAGTCATAGTTATTAATATCTAACCTTGATTTTACCAGTGGGTATGGATTGGAATTTACCATTTCGTAACAAACTAGAATTTACTAATTGGTAGAGACCGGAATTTAGCAGTCTGACCAAGCAAGGATTTAAATCTCCATCCACTATTGGATCGGTATAATACTGGGGTGTTGGATGTCCAACCACATTGCCTGGTATCACCTAAACAATATACCAGACCATAGTGTCAAATATTGGTCCTTTTCCAATAACTATTAACATACTGGTCGGTATTCAAATCCAAGCAATCAAGCACCAATATTGAAACATATAGCTCGATAATGATATAATAAAAAGGTAAAAAGTGCATAAAGATTCCATTAATATACATAGTTTTACCTCTATAAAGGAGTAACCTTATTGTTCTATCAATTTTTGGCCTTGATATTGATACAATACTAATCATTTTATTCTTTTATTATTTTATTCAATAACACCAATATTATACTGGTCTAGTGGGATACTGTAATCAGTATTATACCGAAATTTGAATCCTTAATTAACTATCTCAGTTTTCTTTAAATTTAAGCAAGCTAGGAATATTAGTGGTAAATATGTGATGTAGTGACCAAACTTGAATTCCAGTGAACAAGTTCTTGTGGATGAGTGTCCCCATATACCAATAAGCATCTTTTGCATGCAAATAACATCAGATTTGTCTTTGATAACATACATATATGCTTACGATGATCTTCCCATGGTATGGTGCATGTGTACATCACAACATGGAGCTACCATTAAGCCATGCGTCCTACATAATTAAATGTGATTATGAACCTATTTGTGTGAACCTTGACAAAGACACCGAGGATTCAAATAGTATATATTGTAATACCCAATTAGTTCAACATGGGACATGGGTTATGAAGTGGATAAAATATAAGTCATTACCCACACCCACCAAACACTTTTAGGGTTTTTTCTTATGGGGTCAACCCAATTTAGTTCCAAGCAAGATGGTGATACCAAAACTCATATCCCATATGGGACTATTTGGACTATAAAATCTCATCATATTAATGTAACATCAACAAATATAGACTATATTTAAGTATAATACTATAATCTCTCCTTTGTCTATCTTGACTCATAGATCTCGCTCCAACTCAAAGTAAGTATCATTCCATAACTTATTACCAGTATTATTGAATTTCAAATAAAATCATAATATTTCATGGTTCTCAAATTTTCTGTAACTAAAGCACTTCAGCTCCCAGTGAATTCCAAGTTAACGATGCATAATAACAAAGAGAGAAAAGGTCTTCTATTGTGGAGGACACAAAATTTAGGAACTTATCCTTCAACAGGAGAAAAGCTTGGGTTGCAACAGTTAATCATAGATAACATAACTACATAACTTAAATTGGGCAAGAGATATCTTTAAAAGGAACATATATTCCTACATGACATATCTAGTTAAATAGACAAAACAGGAAGCATCAGCTAAGAGGAGCTGTAATGGGATAGATATATGAACCCATTATTAAAACCAAAATCAAATGGTCCTAATATTTGGAACATTGATGTGAACTTATGGTTCCAGCCTATGGTCCTCAGTATGATATAACAACTATATTCATTAGTAACCAATAAATTCATGTCTGATATTGATCAATGAGTGCAATATAACATTTGAATGCAACCTGTAGACCCGTTAACCAAATCCTAGCATTGCTTGTAACTCCAATATCATGCAAAATGATTAAATCATGAAGCATGCAGATATTCTGCATCTGGAAACAACCACAGCAACCAATCTAACTACGACAAATATATTCCGTCCCTGCAGTCATTTTTTTTGCTGAAAAATTGCTAAAAGGACTAATGCTGAAACCCATGTAAGAACTTGCAACCACAATTGCTGCAGCTGACTAGGGCAAGTCTCCTCATAAGATGAAAACAGCAGAGGCCGAAACCAATATATGGACATGATTTACATTGCTAGGAGCATATTCACATATCTTTTGCTTTAACTGCTATTCACAACCTTCAATTCTTTGTATCATGTGAAAATTAATGAATAAGACAAAAGATGCAATCAGGCAAAAGAAACAACTCGTTCATACCTAGTTTGGAGATTTAACATGTCTCAAATCAAACCAGCCATCAGCAAAACAGCCCACTTGGATGGGTCAAAGTTCATGATACTTCCTGTCAAAAATTATTTGAGATCAATAGGCCAAGAAGATTAAAAGATATTAAAGGAATGAAGGGTGAAAATGCAATCTAATTCATTAAAGACATTTTCTAATTTTCATGATCGATGAATAAGATCAGTTTAGCCAACAAAATGAAGGAAGGATTACAAAAATCCTAATCCAGCAGCTTCCAGTAAAAGATTATAAATGCTTATAATTTTGCTTTACAGCCACGAAGTGATTTGCCTTGGTAAAGCATCATGATTCATGAAACACTAAATACTATATGGAAGGAGACAATCTAAAGCAACTTATTGGTGGGAACATTAAATGATGAGATATTAAAAGAAAAACTGTCATACGAAAAGCAAGTGCAAACTAAAGAAATCCACATCTTGCAAAATCTGAATCGTACAAGAACTTCATTGAACACATCTGAATGTGAAAATAGATCATATGTCAAACAACAGTACAAGATTCACCACTGAGAATACAAGATACCATGAAAACTATCAGGGGTAAATATAGTTAGTTGATGCTCAGCATGAAGAAAAAGGAGATCAAAATTATGTCAACATCTACGGCAACTAGATGCAACCAAATTACTACCAGAAGATTATGAAACAAAAGCAAAAGAGTACCACAACAAACACAGAGTGACATGAGAATGAAAGCCCATTAAGACGAAGAACCTCATTACAGACTTCAGAATAAATCGTTTCTGGCTCAAGAAACAGAGTTGGATACCAACCATAAGACTTTCTTTAACAAACTACATGATGAATCTCATCTGACAACAAGTTTGACGATAGTAACCTTAAAAGACAAAATAGGAAAAGGTACAGAGTCTATTAACAGAAAGACACCTAAGATCGAATTGCAGCTATGTCAGACATATATGCTTTTGCTCACCATCGTCAGCACGGTAATCCAAATCTGGAAACAAATCATAGGTAACAAAAACAAGTTTAGCCTCCAACCAAGACTCGTGTGGTCCAGAGTAAGACTAGGAACAATAAGCAAAGGAAAGAAGCGATCACAGAGCTGAGAAGCAGTTTGCAACCAACATTTAACAAAAAAAATTAAAAAAATCCGAAATTCCAAAGTCATCTTCTTTCTCTTCAGTTTCATGTCAACTGTCTCTGAATTCCTTAGTAGGAGACTCTCTTTAGATCTCAAGAACTAAACGCGCCGAGGAGTCCAAACAACCAGAACGGCCAGAATGATCTACCGTCTCCAAACACCTCAAAACCCAACAGAAAGCAGACATGCTGACACTTTTCAACAGGAACATGGCATGGAAGATCAAAAGTAACGTACCTGAATCCTTTCCATCTCCTTACGATTCCCCTGACCAAAAGATCAAAACTTTGAGCATGTCAGCCAAAGGAGAAGCTAAAAGGTGACTGCCAACACGCTAATCAACATGCGGAGGACCAAAAAAAGAAAAACAAAATCCAGAATGGAATTGAACTAACCGCAAAAACCGAAACCTTGGATCTACTAAAAGTAAAAGAGGATTTTTAAAAGAAATAAAAAAAGGACCTTGTCTTTTTTATCATTATTTTAAACATGGCTAAGGGTTTAAACCTGACTTTAAGGTTAAGAGGTGTCTAGAAAACAGAAGTAGCGATGAGGGGGGTGGTGGTGGTGGTGGGGAGATGGTGGGATTAAACAACACAGCCATAGAAGGTGGGGCGCTGTCATCATGACTTAAAGTCAAATAGAAGAGGGTATTTATGATACATTTCCTCCAAGGGCTCCCCACAAGAGCTACTCTACCACAAAGAGGAGGCAGGTTGGGGCATTCAATACCCCATATTTATTGCACAGAGCGGTCCCTTCGACACCAAGATAGATAGAGATGACTTGATGGAGATACGGAACGGACGAATCCCCACGCCTTGCTTGCCGAAACGGTGGTCGTTTCCGAACGGTGATGTAGAATTAGGGTTAGGTTTATGGCTAGAGTTAGGGTCCAACTAGGGTTTCCAAGAATGTATCTTTCTCGGAATCTGGGGGAGATAAGGGATCGAACTTTGCACCAACAACTGGACGAGAAGACCAGGGGAGCTTCATTCGCGGCGGGATTCCGGTAACGGTCTGCACTCGGTGGCAGAAATTAAACATCAGGAATCAGGATTTAACGAGGGGAAAAAGATCAACGAGCACATTTTTGAACGAAGAATGTTTTAGATGAAATCGAGAATAGGATTTCGCTGAAAAAACACGAAGTTTTTCGTCGCTTTCTTCTCTTTAGAACTCCAAATATCTTCCTCAATAACAGACTGATGATTGCATAGGAAGAAAATTTACGATCAATTGTTGACTACATGGATCGATCACACATTCATCATTCCCAGAACAGCGACAATTGAATCTGATAAAAGAAGAAAGCACAAGCGCCACAAACTTACTGAATTGAATGAGGTTGGTGCATTTGATGATCTCCAACCCTATCTTCAATTCAATGCACGCATTGAGTCGACGAGGGTCGAAGAATTGGCGTTCAATCAAATTAAATTACCAGCAAATAAATACGAAGGAATTTGGTAGTTGGACTTCTTGACGAGCAATACCTTTCCCCCCATGCTCCACTTACCGTGAATTGTACCGTGCAGTAAATGCAGAGCCTATCCAGGATTTCCCGTGGGACCCACAGAGGATACCGGAGAGTGCCGAAAGGCGTTCTGCTTATTTATTTTAGGGTGATACGGATTGGGTCCCGCTCGCATGATTAAAAGGAGGACGGATCCCGTGCAAACCGGAATCCTACGTTTTTCTTGCAATTCTCTTGTAGCAAAGATGACGAGGTGAAGAGGCCGCGTTGACCGTCGATTTGGTGCTCTCTCTCTCTCTCTCTCTCTCTCACTCTCAGTTCATCATGAGGAAAGCCTGACATTAACCACCACCCTGTAAAAATAGTATGCATAGGTTGCTGCAAGTACAATTATTTATCCCCTTTTTTTTTCCTTCCTAATTTTTATTCTGAAATTTGAAACTATGTTGATTTTTTGAAAAAAAAATTCTTTTGAAGATTTTTCTTTAGAAAGGAGTATTTTTTAATATATTTTTCAAAGAACATCCCTCTTTATTATAATCCATGAAATATCATCGGACGAAATAATCAGAATATATATGTTACTTATCGATCGATTCATAAATGAATCGATTGTCACTATGTTGTGGATCAATTTAATTCCTCATTTATAAGACATTATTTTGATATCTTCATCAAAGTATTATAAGTCTATTCAAAAATATTATAAATAAAATAAAATGAACTCATAGTCGAATAGAAACCAAATCACATTAAGTTTCACAAAATATCCTTATTAATTAGAAATAAGACTTATATGTTAATTATAATATTTACTTTTTCGGTTGTCTTGTCAAAAAGATATTTTAGGTATTATAATTTTTTTGAAAAATATGAAAAGAAATATTTATTTTGGTGGAAATTCACCATTGAAACTATTTACATTATAAAACCAACTTTGTTTTGAGTGTATTTAACTAAGACAAAAGAATTCTTATCATGTCAATGTGTCAGTAACATCAATATGGTATAGCATGTGGTTGATGCAAGTTATAATATTAGTGATACACTGCCCAAAACCAATTCAATCATATGATTGCAGGTTTAGACTACTCCACAGTCCAAAGCCAATTGAGAATTCCCAGGAGATCTCACATGTGGAGAATGGTGAGCTCTGTCCTGCTGCAGAGAAGAATCTCACACCCTCTGTTAATTCTATGTCAGGCACTGAATAATACACTGCATCTCTCTCTCTCTCTCTCTCTCTCTCTCTCTCTCTCTCTCTCTCATGTAACTAACAAAGCAACAAAGGGAAGCATCTCCAAATGCAGGTTTGTGATGGATCATGTGGCATTGGATGATAAATATATGCAGTGAGCCTGTGATGTATATTTTGTAGTACGTGTCATGTTTTCATTCAAACTCTTTGTTTTTTTTCAAGAATTGTTTGAGGGTTTTATTTTCTATATGTACATTCCTTGTATAGTTTTCATTATCTTCCACAAGTTTTGTGTGCTTTTAAATGGATTTTAGAAGAAACAAAAAGTTCAAGAGATATAGAAAGGTAAGAACAAAAATCAGTAGGAGGATTATTCTCTCATGAATGAGTGGGAAATCTTTCTATGATACCCAAGTTGATCAAGACATAAGTATTCTTATTATAACAATCGCGAGTATTGAGAGATTAAAGATTGACGTAGAAATATTAGACAAAATATTTCAAATGCCTGATCTGATAAAATTGCTAGAATGTGAACTCGGAAATATATATATATTTTTAATCATGATGGATTCTTAAGACATCTCAAGTATATAATGAATTACTAACTTTGAAGGATATACATGTGCAAGATTTTAAAATAAAATGGCTAAAATTCTGCCTAGTGCTGCACATTGTGAGCATGAAAAGAAGTATAATCATATACATATGAAATAAAGCTTGTTTAAATCATATGGGCTTCTTGACATGTCCCTTTCCAAAGAGGAAGTGGAATCATTTATTTCTGAAATGGTGTTTAAAAAAGTGTCTGAATTGGCCTCACATTTGGTATGCAGAAGTGCCAATTGTTGAGGTAGATGATGATGAAATTGTTCTCCGAAAGTTAGAGGTATGAATGTTGGAGTTTGGACTGGAACAGCAGATGACAAGCTAAGAGCTGATGGATTGCTTGCATAAACATCATGAACTAAATCAGTGGGAGAGTTTCTTCTTCTTGTCTCCAAGTTTCCCTTTGTAATAATAATACATCATGAACTAAATCAGTGGGGACTTACCTCAAACATGTAGGATGCAGAGTCTCATTGGCCAGAGCTTCATATTGAGCAAGTGGAATGCAATAGCTGATGGCTTGATAATGATCAGGAAACATATAATTGAAATGTGTTCCAATTTCCCACAAAGTCACAGAAGAACTTGCTTTGGGCATGGATCCACCACCAAGTGTTGTGGCTTTTGTATTGGATGCTTTTCTCTTTAGAACAATCATGAGGATTGATTTGCCCAATCCCAATCCAAGATTTGCCCATTTTGGATTTTATCCATGAACTAAGTCCCAATAAAAAGGATCTATATTTAACAAGTGTGAATAATTCACATGATAGTATAGGTATAAAATTTGGATCAGATCATTTGGCAGGACACAGAAAAAAATCAAAAATAAAAAATTAGATCATTGATCAATCTGGTTCAAATGTTGAAATATCCTAACTATTTATATACTATAAAAAAAATATTTGTATTGTTTTAAAGATACATAGTCTTTTTTTTTTTGTTATAAGATGAAAGGAAATTTATAATTATTTTTATTATCCTCTTTCGTCGAACGTCTTAGTCTTATATACGTTATTTAATGTTATAATAATTTTTTAAAATATATCGATCATCATATCATTACTAATTATTGTATCTTTTTTTATTATATTATTAATAATTTTTTATATCTTTTAACAAACAATCCAATTGGCTCCGTGTTCAATCCGATTATGATAATAATGCTTATTCGACGCACCAATTATGATCTATATATAAATTTTCTCATTTTTTTATTTTTTTAATGAAACTATAGCATGAATTTTATATGACTCCAATCAATGTCATGAATCTCTTCACCATTAAGCAATTTTCATGGGGTCAGATTTGGTGGCCTTCTTCAACTAAACACCTTAAAGGGAAAAAAAAGGATTATAAAATTTTGGAAAAAAAGGAGAAAATAATATACTTTTCATAAAAAAAATGTAGAATAGTTGCACAAAATTATTTGTAGAGCTACATTGCACTTATGAATACAATTATTTGTGGGATAGAAATTTAGATCTACTCTGTCTGCAAAATACAAATTCACGAGAAGTGATTTCTGGTGATTGATTGATTGATTGAGTTGCCACACAACCTTATTATTTTATTTTATTTTATTTTGATGATAATTAATTAATTAATTAATTAATTAATTTAAAAATAAAACAAATATTTTTCCTCTCTGCCTTCTGTTGCCGGCATTGGCACAGTGGCATTTTGGTAAATTCGGGGCCTTGATTCCTGGAAGGCGTTCGTCTTCTTCCTTTCCCTTCCAACACAAGTCTTCTCTTCTCTCTCTCTCTCTCTCTCTCTCTCTCTCTCTCTCTCGCTCTCGCGTCGTGGTTGCCATCGTCTGTCTCTTCTTCTTCTTCTTTTTCTTCGAAGAAAAGGAGCATAATGCTGGAGAGGCCGTGCAAGGTCCGCGCGTCGGCGGATCCGAAGCCGTGGACGTCCGACGGGCGCCGTCCCTCTCCGCCGCCCCCTCCTCCCTCTTCCGCCGCCGCCGAGGCCGGGAATGGGGGAAATTTCGATCGAGTCCTCTTCAAGAACCTCGTCGAGATGGTCCCCCTCGTTGAGTCGCTCATGGTCGTTGGCCATCTTCCGCTGATCGAGCTAAAAACTTGATTTGTTTTTTTGTTCTTTTCGTTTCGATTTTTGGGTAGAGGAAGTAGGGATCACTTTGATCTCTGTTATTTGGTTGTTTCAGGATCGGAGGGCGAACTCGTCTTTTACGCGGCGGGCGTCGGTAGTCTACACACCTGCGCCATCCAATTCGAAGAAGGTACGGATGAGCATGTCGCTTCTCTTTCTGTTCGATTACCTTCTGGAAGTTTTGTCTTTTTTCCATGTAGGAAGATGAAGATTTGATCTTGAAGAGTCGTTTCGTGTTCCTGCTGTTCTTTTCTTTTTTTTTTCGATTTGGTTAAATGTGTGGAAAATTGGTTTGAACAATGTACCTTGGTTACTGCAATTGGAGTCGAAGTAATGATGTTCTCCAATCTATTCGGCGTGATAATTTCTTGTTCTTGGTTCCTGATCCCGGCTGTGGCTGATCCATTTACAATTTTGTTTTGGATAATGCCTTTGAAAGCTATTATCTTCCTCTTTGTTTGTCTTGAAGGAAAATATTGTTTTGTTTTGTACATGAGAAATTATCCACATGAAATAGGATTGCAGTGTTTTCATATGATTTTTGAGCATGCAAAATTCATAGTTAATAGTCTTTTGTGTTGCTTCGGATTCACACTTGAGAACTTTGAAGTTGCAAGGGTCCATGTCAATCATAACATTTTCCTAGCGATCGTCACTTTCTGTTCCTGTACTCTTAATCATTTAGGTCTAAATGGGGTGTGCTATATAACCTTTTTTTGTCTATCATGTCGCAAAGTTCAGGCTGCTGAATCAAAAGATGGAAGAGCATCTCAAACTATTTCTGCGAAAAAGCAAAGGGATTTAGACACTGCTCAAAGAAACGATCAAAATGGTTCTTCTGATGACTTGTCTATCTTCTCAAGGAATGTGGAAGTTGAGAATTCCCTGAAAGATAGGGAGGAGTTAAGCATATTAAGGGAACAAGTAAATGATCTACAAAGGAAGATAGTAGAGAAAGATGAATCTCTAAAATCAGCAGAGATTGAAATCAACCAGATGAAAGCAGCATGTGCATCCATTGATGAATTGAAATTTCAAATTGCAGAGAAAGATTCTTTGGCTAAATCTATTAATTCTCAGTTAAACAATGCTAAGGTAGGAAACTGATCTGAGTAATCTCCTATAATTTACTGTTCCATGATGCTGACTTGTTCTATTTGGTTCCCGCATCCTCACCAGGGGATGAGCTGCTATTTTTGTTGGTTCTACTCGAATTACTTTTAAGGAAGTTCTGCTTGTGTCAATGTTATTTCATTAAAACTATTCATCAGTATGTAGTGCCATGTATGCATAGAATCATGCGAATTTTGAATAAATAATGTTTGTAGATGGGCTTCAAAGTTGTTTTATGCAGGCACTAAATGTTGTTTTGTTCTAATTTTCACCATCAACAGCATCAAACATCATTGTTGCCATTTCTTATTCTGCATCTGTATATTTGCTTTAACATAATATTAACCAAAAAAAAGATACATTTACCATTTAGTTTGTGGTGTAATTCTTCATTCACGCTACCATCGGATGTCTAATTATTTGAAGGCCCAAGAATTGTGACTTCATGACTATATTTATTCAGTCATGCGTTTTATATCTGGAGTTCCCGTTAGGAAGTAAGTAATAATGTCATTGTGACTTCTTTTTACGTTATTGAAAAATTACCGAGAAAGTTATATAGAAAATATTAGAAACATAATTATGCAAATTTCACGGACCTGTGGAAGAAGTACAATGTTTATATTCAATTGAATCAAGTTCTACCAGATATTCCTTGTAACCATATTTTTCTTGTCTCTTTACATATTATGTCATGTGTATGTACTCAAGATTTATTGGTGAAAATAAGGTATAAAGATATCAAAGTTTTTAGCGTACAATATGTGTTTTCTAACTCAAACATAAGGACAGTTTAATGTGAAGAATTCCACTAGTACCAGTAACCGTAGGGATGTTACAAAGATGAAAATTCCCCAGGTACTGGTGACTATATTGCTGTTAGGTGAATATCATGGGTAGTGATCTCAACCAGCTGTTTGTTCTATATTGTTGGTGATATCTATTTCTGAATCATATGCACAAACATCCAGGAGCCGTATTGCATTGGAGTTTCCATCTTAAAAGTTAAGACAGGACTCACTGCATTACCTGACAACATCAAAATAATGAAAATTCTCAAAGATGGTTAAGGGAAACCCTAAGAGTCTAAGAATGTAAAATAATCTGCTTGAAGTCATTCTTTAAACTCTAATTGTGTCATCAGTAGTCCTATCCTTAGGTAGTCATTTCTTTACTAATTTATATAAAATTTACCTTGTGACACTTTTGTACAGAACTAGGTCATGATCCTAGTCAAAGCAACATTGTTTTTGTCTTATAATTCACCGTGATGTTCTTTTTGCTTGTTTGGATCTTTGTTAAATTACTGTATAAAACATTCTCTATTGAAACTGCAGGTATTTCTGTTTTTACTACTGCTTTTAATTTTAGATTTCTTAACATTGCTGTTCATGCGTCTAATGCTATTGGTCATTGTACTTGCATGATAGTTGCCTAGGCCGTATTCTGATCTGTTATTATCCTTATGTTGACTTGGCCTGTGCATATCAGCTGCAGGGTTCGATGACTATCAAATGCTAATAGGAACTTTTTCTTGAAGATAGCAACCTATATATTTCTGTCTCTTAACTCAATATATGAAATAGGCACTTGTTGGACTAACATGATGTTGCTTGTTTCCTTTTAATCCACAGATTACTCTTGCAGACAAGCAAGCAGCATTGGAGCGACTGACCTGGGAGGCACGAATGTCTAACAAGAAAATTGAGGAACTTCAAGGGGAAATAATCTCTATGGATTATGAGATTGCTGCATTGATGCAGATTTATGAAAAATTATGTATAAACAACTCAGCTATATTTTCTGATGACGGTCTAACTTCATACAATTTGGAACCCCTTCCAGATGCGGTAAGTTTGTCAACCATTCTTTTATTCTCATTATTCTTCTATTATCATTTCTTTTTCCTTGTCGTTACATTTCTGTCATGCCAAGTAACTTGGTGCTGAATATTTGAAGCAAGTAGAAAATGATGAATGTATGGAATAGCATTTTCATACCCAAAATAAGATACTGAACCAATGCTTGGATAAGCTAGTGCCATCATAATGTTATTTCACTATAGTTTCACCATGCCAAAAACCTGTGCATTTTGTAGGGCTCGATGATCTTTCACTTGCTTTAACCAAAAATATAAAGACGAAGTAGAGTGTTAAAACTAGGTTGGATATCTGACAAGGATGTCAATTATCAAACTTTGGTGATCATATCTATGGTCTGCTAACTTAATATTGAGGTTTAAACCACCAGTGGCATATGCATTTAAGTTAAGGTTGCATTCATCGACCATCGGGAGCTCTTTAGTATCAGGATCTTCATCTCTTGGCTGCTGTAAGTTATTTTTATGATGCTTTTCTATTTTCTTTGCATGTTATATTGACTTCCTGAATTGATCGGACATGTAAAAGAGAAATTAATTGCCTTGTTTTCTCGACACAGAATGAAATCGATGATATCGAAATAGAGAAAATGGAAGAGGCAAGAACATACTACCGTGCAGCTGTTGCTGCTGCAAAAGAGAATCCAACTGAGGAGTCATTAGCTACAGCTGCTGAGGCAAGACTAAGACTTCAAGCTCTCCTAATCTAATAACCTAATAATTTTATTGTTTGCGCCTTGTGTGAACCTAAGTGAATGTTATTGTTATTCTAAAACAACTTGCTCATAGTTTTTTGTTTCTATTCCAAAGAACATAGCAAGTGCTTCAATGTTAATAATACATCTGATAGGGCAGTTGTGTTTACACTTCCGTATTCGATCGCACCAAATTGTATGGTCAAATTATGCTTTGTTCATGATGTTTAGAAAGAAGAAATGATCAGCGATCTGTCATGTGACAATGTAGTCAAGGTATTCAATGTCCATGGCACGACGCTTTTCGATTTTTGTTTTCCGTGATCGTTTTGGTGTTTTCGAGTATTTTCTCATAGCAATATGTATAGGACAAAAAGTACTACCAATAGTCTCATTTTGATTTGTTGTTAGTGTTTTTCTTTTCAATTTCTGTTTCGTAAAACTCTGTAAACATTTCTTATTGTGGGGTGTTGTGCTAAGGGAAATATAGTCTCGTTTTCGTGCCATTTTGACTTGTAATCTAGTGGTATAAAATGGCATTGGGTCGAATGGAACCTTGAATTATGTAATATTTTTAGTATCCATTTTGTATTCAATGACAATACTAGATGAATGGATTTGCACTTGTCTTCAACATAAACTAGTTGTTTTGTTACTTGCAATCTTGATTATCTTTATCTTTTTCGTACGTGACTGCAGCATATTATTTATAGATATAAATTAACTCGTGGACAAATTTTGCTTGGGTGCAATCACAATTAAGGACGTGACAAATCAAAATGTGCTCATGTTAAACCATTATTTTACATGGAAGACAACATATTTGGAACATTATTGCAGTATCCCTTTCTCAAAATTCTTTTTGTTCTATTTTATTGTTCATTCAGCAATGAATAAATGAGAAGGCATCTGTGGATAGATTTGGAGGATCAGTATACGTTGGTGGATTTCTTTTGCCCTTTCTTTCACTTGATTCGGACATTAGATCACTTCGGGGAGCACAATTAAGGCGCAGCTTATTCATGGGACAAAAGATATTTCTCTTCAATGGAGCACATCCTTTTGCAGTTGTTCCTGCGAATCCATGATACAAACTAAATCAAAGAACAAATGTAGATAACAATTTATAGGTTACAGCATACATTCTTGACTACCAGACATTTTGCCAATCGCCATGAAATGGTTCAGATGGAATCATCAATCCGAAACCTGCTAGCACATAGATCTCTAAGTCAACAAAAATATCTCTGTTTGTTTCTAGGGTTACATGGACGGGAACTAAATCTTCATCCAAAAGTTGAAATGGAACTTTGAGCAACAACAACACGACGGTTCGGATTAGTAGGAATGTTCTCTAGCTTGACATCATTACTGAGTCGCATGTCTGAATTGCTTGGCTGGCAAAGTATCTGACATCCACATCCGGATCCTCGCTGAGCTCAACAAGGCATGGACGAACTGCCTGCTCCACCACCTGTGATTAGTTTTTCCAGCACAAATGAGCACAAACAGATCTTCAAGCAGATCAAAGACAAGGGAGCAAATAACTGATATTCTATTAGTGCTTACGGAATGGTCAAATATGGGTATGAGTGACTGTAGGACCTTTGCCACATTGAATTTAATGTTCGGTACCCTGCAAATGCTAGAGAAATTACTAGTGCATGACAATTTAGTGCATGACAATCTCCACTAATTTGTCAATTTACCTGTCCTTTGAGGCGGTGATGATCACAGGCAATAGCTTTTGGCAAGTGCTCTCAGAACCCAAGACAGGAGCTAGAAGGGAGATTGATTGCAGAATGGTCATGCGGTGCAAATAATGGGGATTGCTTATTTTCTCCAGCAACTAGCAAAATTCAAGCAACATCAGACCCTTCAATTAACAAACTAATCATTTAAAGCATAAATGCAATTAACCTGTAACATTTTTTGCAACCAGAACCATTAGTTAATATGAAAATGTGAGCAGAAATGGTTATAACACAGTAAGAGTTGTTATTTATGCCGGCACTAACAAGGCTGCACCCTGTGTGCAAGTATCAGTATGTGTTTGACGTAAATTTCATTTAATAAATAAAAGATGAAGGCGGAGAGATCAACATTTATGAATTTTCAGTAGAGAAACACAGTTAACGAGAAAACTTCCTATTCTTTAAGGTGAAAGTTAATCCACATGTGAGAAGAATGTTAACAGGAGACTTCTTATAATATCAAGATTTGATATGGAATATAGAAGGCTTCTTATAGTAGCAAGATTTATCAAGTAGAGGCTTCTTATGCTATCAAAATTAGCGTGCATAGGATGTGATTCAAAAGAATCAAATCTTTACAGCACCAAGAGCTTAGAGATTTCAAAGTTTAATTTGTACCAGATATTAAAACAAAAAGTATATTGAAAACAGAACAATAAATTCATTCTCATGATATATAAAAAATCTACAAGCTAGCACCCCACTGCATTAAAGTTGTATCTCCTTAAGGCCTAGCAAATAGTTTAAGCTTCAACAACTTGCAGGAATATTCTAATTCTATACGAGTTGAACTATATTCCATCACATGTCATACACTTGTGTGTTGGCATCTGTCTTAACTAATAAACTCTTAATTGGCTTCCCAGGATTTAAAACCACAAACAATTTTCCAATGAAACAACTATAAAGTCTTAGTTCACAGATAATTCCATTTAGAATAACGGCTAATATGATACATTTGCACGAGTGACACGTTAAAGCTAACAGGAACAGTAAAGAAGCAATTCTGAGCACAGCAACAGAAGCCATACCTGTGGCACTATATTCTGCATTGCCCATTCTGGGCCAAACTCTTCAGCAAGACGCTTCAAGTTATTAGCAGCTGCTTCCCGAATAGAGAAAACCTGCAAGATGATCAATATCAATACAACAATCCACGGCCATTGATGCTACGGAAAAGAGAAGGTTATATACATGGTTGTCATTGTTTTATCTTCTTTGTTCCTTAATTAAAGGCTATATGTCATGTACACCCCTGTGTACAGCTAAGAGCTGTATGCAAGTTACTAAATTAGGTCATAGAATTTGTCTTGTGAGCAAACAAACTTAGTTCACTTCTTTTTAACTTTATTGCCTTAGTGAACAAAAGTAGAACAAAAGATTCCTCTGGTGAGTGAACAAACTTAGTTCATTTCTTTTTAACTTTATTGTTTCGGTAAACAAAGGTAGAACAAAAGAACTTGCAGTCTTAAGCCTAAATTCTGTACAACCAGATGGAAACTCACAGATGGTATAATAGCCAGACACATACATGACCCAGGAATATAAGTTTGACACAGTGATTTAAAAAGCGCTAGGCGCCAAAAGGTGCCAAGGTCCAAAAATGCCCGAGGCGCTAGGCGCTCGCCTGGGCGCTTGCCCGAGCGAAGCGAGGCGCTAAAATATAAAAATATATAATATAATTAATAAATATAATTATTTAAAATTTTAAATAAAAATATACCATTAAATTAAGAAAATCTAAGATACAAAATCACAATGTCACATTAACAAAAAGTTTCAAAATTCAAAACAATAAAATTTTACATCAAAATAAAAATTAACAACATTAAAATCAAAAGAATATATTATTAATCTATTAACAATATTGAAAATTAATCATTTCAAAATTCAAATAAACTTAATATTAAGAGTATACTGTATACTGAGCTTGACAGAGAAACGAGGAAGCAGTGGCGAGCGGGAAAGGGAGCGGGAGGCGCGAGCAACAGGAGGGCTCGTGGGAGGCGCGAGCAGCGGGAGGGCTCGCGGGAGTCGCGAGCAGCGGGGAGGCGCGAGCAGCGGCAGCGACAGCGACGAGCAGCGAGATCGGGAGCGACAACGGCAGCGGGTTAGGGTTGGGTAAGGGTTATATCGGTTTAGTTAGTTCAATTGAACCAACTAACAACCGAACTAGGACCGAACCAGACCTAAAATCCTGGTTCGGTCACTTGGTTTACCCAGGCGCTCGCCTGAAGCGCCCAGCGCCTGGGCTCGAGCGAGCGCCCAGGCGGCGTCTGTTTGAAGCGCGCCGCCTGGGACATTAGCGAGGCGCTCGGGCCTCGCCTCGCCTCGCCCGAGCGCCTCTTTCAATCACTGGTTTGACACAACCATAATGTCCGTTGCATGTCACAGAAACATAAATTACATTCAAATACATACCCAAGATTCGATTCCCATGGAGACAAATCACGAGATTGGATACATGTATTAGATGAAAATTTTGTTTGCACTGCATGATTCTTTCAATGTTGAGAAAATGTAAATATTAGAAAATAAATATAAAGGACCTTAGCAATCATAAAGATCCATTTGAATGACATCATATCGTCAATTTAATAAAAAAGTCAGACAGGTGCCCAATTGGCTGATATATCATGTACATAATTATGAGTATACATCATATAATCAATTTAATCAAAAACTTATGTAGGTGTTTTATTAGCAGATACATTATACATATAATTATGTGGACATTAGCTGATACAACAGTGACATACACATAATTACATGAATGGATGCAAGAGTCCAAACAACCAAAAAGAGAGCAGATACGCAATTTGGAAACTGAAAGTATTGACAGACAATCATCAGACGAAGTCAAGAGTATTTAGAAATACTAGCTAAAGCCACTACAGAAATTCTTGTTGAATCATAATTACTAGAGTTTGAAGGTGATAAAAGATAGCACACCTTATCTTCCAGCCACTGCATGCAAAGAGCACCAAGTTTATCATTGAAAAAACCAACACCAAACTGACTGGCCAATAAAGGGATGTATTCAATTATAGCGAGTCGAACTCGCCAGTGTCTATCTTCTGCAAGCTCAACAATAGCTGGAAGCAGAGACTGCGAAAGCAGATCTATTCCAATAACCTGCTTAACATGAGGTTTCTGATCAATTGAATTTTTTAGACGACATATTTACCATCATAAAAGCAACCAAGTTCTACTTTCAGCATGGTCTCAAACCTAAAGAGTAAGCACCAGAAGCTCAATATGTTAAATTTGAAGGTTTAAGCATAGCAATCATAACATGAAATATGAAGCATGTTAAACACATAAAATCAGAGAGCCCTGTGGCTAATCCATATGGATAGCACAAACCTTCCTGTTAGATGAAAACTACAAACTGAAGTTTAATTAACAACTTCCATCAGTGAGAGTTGAAAATATTTCTGGATCAAAAAGAAAGATGTTGCAGACTTTAACCATCCAGATTATTTTCTTTTAGTTCCTCAAGTAGAGTAATGATAAACCAAAGAATCAATACATGCTGGAGAAGAGTTAGCAATAACAGATGTTGACCATAACATGAAACAAGTCCCAACTACAATGAACCCATTGTTTGTCTCAGGTCTGAAATATAAATATTCCATAATAAATTTAGTTCAGCTAAAAGCTGATCATTCCATATCAAGATACCAATCATGCTTTATAATATGGTGGATGGACAATCCAAAGCAAACAAAAAAAGGCCTACTCATAGGTCATCGATAACAAAATCTACCTATCTATAAAATTCAGAGGATAATTTTGCCACTCTATCATGGACATAAGAAACTTAATTCAGATAACAGATATGCATGTAAATAATTCTGAAAAACGTAACAGAACATAAATAACAAAACATGCTCAAGATATGTTCTGGACAGAAGAATCCCAAACCAAAATATGGCCATCTGATCTTATAAATCAGGACTAACAAAAAAAAAATACATACAAGCCACACTGCAGTGGAATAAGAATCCAGCCAGAAATCCTCTATAATGGTCACTTTAGTCAGCCCACTTGTAGAGTTCCCCGGTCACAAATTTGCTGCTTAGTTCTATAGAAATAAATGAACTGTCCTCATGGTACTTATCACAAAAAATTCAGCAGCAATTATGCATCAATATTTACAATGTACTTTTAAGTTATTACCTGCTATAGCATCTTATGTTACCTTTTCAATGAAAATACAGTCATGTGGACTTGAACCAGTAACATGAGATGTGTTAAAGAATGCCATAACCATAATGCTTTGAAGCAAGTTTCCCACAGCATATGCTTTGTGGAGTCAGCATCTGTTTGTTTACAATGTTAATATTGAAATATACATTCTATAGACATAAGATGTTTTTATTTGCTAGCTATTATATGATCTTAATCATATGCATATTGAGTCACTATCCTGTGATCTGTTAAAAGAAATCAGCCATCCAGAAAAAAATGCAGAAGTTGTAGAAAACTGTGGTGGAATAGACACCTGAGCATCAACCTAAACTTAAACAAGTCAATACTTATGGTACCACAGTGCACATCAATGATCAAACATGTAACTGAACTTAAACATTTAGATTATTGAACATATAGATGACAATATTCTAAAATAAGACTAGGTTTCAAGTACAATCTAAATAAGAATTATTCTTCTCATGATCAGGTTTATATCTACCATAGCCCCAGTTAAACTTTCCTTAAGTTATTCCTATTTTGTTAGTCCAAGTTTCTGTTCTTAGACTAGCTTGTTTAACCACATTGGTCCAGAAATGTGTGAAAACCTCACTTAACTGCCAAGGTATCCGGGAGGTGTTTTAAATCCAACCTGATATCTCCAAGTGATGACCTACTACCAACATATATAAGGTCTCGATATCTTCTGTCCTGAAAACTTTGAACTACTACTGATTAGCCCTCTGATGCAATAGGCTACCCTTTTCCAGCTTGGAACTGAATATGTACTTTGTGTAACTAAATATATATTTAGTTAGATATAAAATACCATATGTACCGTATATAACATTGAAAATGTTTTCCATTTTGATCTTCTAGGTGATCATGTTCATTAAAACAGCTGTTGTCGTCTCGGCTAGCTTTACTTTGAACTGAACTTTTAGATGATCCTACAGAAACACTTGCACTCATTCAAAAAAATATAAGGCACAAGGAAATCATGCCAACCTAAATAGCCACCTACCTGATTCACTTGATCAAGCTTGCTAATAATATTGAGTCGAACATCAGGGAACTCATCTTTGAGCAGAGAGAGAAAAATTGGAAGAAGCTCCTCAATAGTTGCATCCTACAAAAATGCAAGTTAGTTAGATTGCTGACAAGAAAAAAAAGTAAAGGATGCCAATAACTTCCAACAAAAATAAATCATGAGTCAGCAAACATATTTGATGATATGAACATGACTAGAAATTATGAAGTGAATTAACTGGTGGTAGTTCCTTCAGAACAATCATTTCCAGCATGGACAAGGCACAGCAGATAAAGTGATAAACAGAAAGAACAAAGATGACCAAAAAGTAGGCCATAGAACAATTGACTAAAATATTTTGTTAAAGCTGAATCATACAAGCAGTTTCATGTGTCAGGTTATCAACAACCATAAACTAATTAAGTATAACTTTAACAGATGAATCAATGATCAAGTTAAAGAATATATCTATACAGGTAAAACAAACACAAGAGAAATGAACATGATCAATTAAAATGCATTCCAATCTACATTAAAGTTTTTTTTTTTTCAAACGGAGGACAATTAGGTGCCAGTGACTAGACTTGAAAAAAAATAAACATATATGCTACTTGTTTACCAAGTCAATCCACATGAATTTTAGAAACCTACTTTTAGAAAGAAAAAAAAGAACCAAAATTGTTTAAAAAATAAGTGTAGACAAACTTAAGAACATAATAGTTTACAATCAACCAAAAGCAAAACTAAAAACGTACATCCATGCTTTCCCACCTCTAATAGCTCCTTTAACAGCTCTAAACTTATCGTTATGCGCAAGTCTATAGAAGTTATCCAACTAAGTACTAATTGTATCAACATTGATCCTAAGAACCATAGCAAAATTGAATTAAGCAGAAAAAATTGGAAGACATGATAATATAACTGAAATTGCACTACTCAAGGCCCATTTCTTATAATTCAAATACCTTTCCCAAAACTGGAGCCATTCCCATGATAACTGAGGCCAAAGCTGAGCGCACATGCTGGGAAGAATCTGATGACAGTTCCTGCGGTAGATAGAAAGGTTACGAACTGTTAACAAACTGAACAAACTAAAATTAGTTAGAAATGTGCCAGTGAAACCTTGCATGTGTCAAATGAACACCAGCATGGGCCTAGTGAATACCTTTACACAAGGAAGTATGTGCTGAATAGCAAGGTGAGGGTTCAATATCCGGCAGAACTTTGTCACTTTTCCAGCAGCAGCTATACGCACTTCAGCCTCATTATCACGAAGAAGCCGGACATAAGCAGGCACCAAATCCGAACTTCAACAGAATAAATACTATCTCAGAAGAAAATAAAGAAAGAATTAATTAATGTTATGAACAAATTGAGTTTCCTTTACCATGTAGGTTCTGGTCCAACAGCTTCACAAAGCTCATATAACTGATTAGCAACCATATAGCGCACACGCCAGGATTTATCCTATCCAAAAGATGGCCCATATAAATGTAAAATGATGAACAATCCTTACATGGGCAAAATATTATCCATAGTGGGAAATGTTCTACCAAATTAGTACAGGCAAACACATCACAATAAACAAATTTGAAGAACAATGAGCAAAACAGTCTCCAAACTACATAGAGCAACATGGAAGAAAAAACAGATGATCCTGAAACAAAGCATGTATACCTGTGAGAAATTAACAATTACTGGAAGAATATGAGCTACACAATCTTGTGGTTCAAGTAGCTTCCCAAGGGCAGCACAACCCTCAACAGCCAATAAGCGCACTGAATCTTGATCTGACATGATGATAAGTAACCAAAACATATATTAGATGACAAAGTAAAAGAATTTACCAACATACAGGTACTTCAAAGCAAAAGAATAAAATATTAGATTATGCTAGCATGTAAACTGCAATAGTAATGTAAGAAACTACATTCAGAATTCAGATGACTAACAAACAACTACAAATAGCTTAAATACCAGTCAGATAGGTGTGTAACACTATATTTAATCCAAACACTAATGAAAGCCCATACAGTTCAATCCCACTCATATACCGTTTTTATTACTTTTCCAGTTATAGAGGATGTCACATGAAAGTACCGCTTGGAATATCAGTACCGAGCGGGTCTGATAAGTTGCTGAAACTGATTTTGGACAGGTCTTTTGAACCTTGAAACCAGGTACTTTTTTAAACAAGACATTCTCTCAATACAGCTATTTGTTTGTTGCCTCACACACATGAAAATATTACAGTGGAGTCACTGAACAATGATTCAAAGTCTCAAAATGCCATGACAGGGCTAGATGGTAAAACGATAACAAAAATATTATTGGTGCAATATAAAAAAGAAAATTGCTATTGTATAATTTTTTGGAAAAAATGAACAATTTTATAAGTAACTACAATTAGTCATGTCCCAGCATTCTGTCTGAGGTCAACTATGTGGATTTTTTTCTTGCATTGAATTCTGTGTAATGCAATATCTCTACTTCATTAAAGAAACCCAAAATTTCTTTTTACCGTTTTTAATTTTTTTTTAGGTTTTTTTCTATTTCTCCTTACATCACTAATCTTAATGGACTCATATTGTCTAATAACATATATATTCCTTAACAATGTTCACAATATCATAGATGATTTAAGCTAATTTTATCCTATTGGAGCAAAACATAAATATTTCTCAAATGTATATAGATTTTATTTCGTCCTTTCTAGTAACCGAACACATCCACTTCAAACATTCTCATCTTATTTATACTCTTATACTAATTTTTTTTACATGTTGTTACTTAACTGTCCAGTCCTGTGATTATTAATGGATGGCTAACTTTAAAAATTGTCTTGCAATTTTTTACAGGAACACAATGATCACAAAAAAACCATCAACATTCCTCTCCACTATAATCACCTAGTTTTTGCTTTATTAACAACGCCTTCATCAATCTCTCCTATCTGTTGATTAAATGGACAATAGTGTCACATAATCCTATATTTTATAATTCCTTCCACTAGCAAGTTGGTGAATATGTAAAACTAAGTTCATTAAAATGCTCACATGATTCTTGATCCATCAATCCAGGTTTGTAATAGTTTTAGCTAATTGTTTTACAAGTGGCTTTGTGACGAATAGGCAAGACACTTGACAGAATCAGAACTAAAATTTTCTATACCAGAATTTGGCATTAAAATGACAACTAAATTTGTAATCGATACAAGAAAAGGCTCAAGGTTCAACCAGATATGCATGATGTCGCTGGAGGAAAATAGTGGTTCTGGCGTTATCAAAGGAAATTCTAGTTATCAAATTAAAGAATAATCAGATCAATTATCAAAGGAAACAAACTGTGACACACAATGTAATAGATTAATCTGATGTCCAACAAGTAAAAAAGAAAAGAAAGTTCAAACAAGTACAAAGGAAGTAGCTAAATTACATAAACATGGAACATTTGCATACCATCTCGTGTTAAATCCTCAAAAATAGACATGATATCAGTCTTGAGATTGTTTGCTTCAACTGTGGCAGCAAATTTCCCAAGATTTGATGCGGCAGACCTTCTAACCATAGGCATATCATCTTGACATAATTGCCCATACATAGACCGTAGCTCTGCCTTAAACAGCTCTGTCGCACTTGGGTAAGCAATATGAAACAAACCACAAGAGGAGACTCTAGCAGTGAACCACTCACCACCTGCTAGTCTCTGAATGAATGAGAGGATAGCATGAGAAAACACATTATATGATTAAGTAAACAACAATAAAAGAATGTGTTAGATGATAGGCAGTAGCAAAGAAAAATTCTAGTTAAGAGAGTTTTAGAAAGTATAAACATAAAGTATGAGCACCACCATTCTAGCAATATTTGTTTGTCTAACCTTGACTAAAGGAATGAACCACTCTACAATGTCACTTTCCTTCATCTGAGTTCCAATTCGACATAGAGATTCAACAGCCTTGTCTCTGACACAAGTTTCCTCCACTATACATAATGTTTCAAGTGGAGGGAGCAAGACATAAGCAAATTCTACACCACCAATATATGGGACGAACACCCCCAACTCCTCAGCCATGGCAAGGAGCACCTCATCATCATCATCATTATTTTCACTTAGAAAAGGAATCAATTCTTTTCTAGTTCTTTCTTCACCAAGAGCCCGTGCTATGGTAGACAACCTACGAATGGAATTTAAGCGCAGCTGGATGTCTTCATTTTTCAACTCATCAATCAAGATAGCAATTGGATACAGTGGCTCATCGATCATAGCCATCGCAATGGAGAACTCCTTAAAGCTGCAAACAAAGGAAAATATATAATGATGGTACTGTTGCACATTCATAATCGAGTCTTGGTTCATGTACGCTAGAAAATTGTACAGGAAAGATAGTGCACAAAGTTGCCTTACTGTACTATCACACTGCACATTTAAAAATGGATAATACTTGAACAATATCTCCCAGTATATTCATGTTAGCTCTACCAATTAAGACAAGAAATTTTATAGCTTAATCATCAAAATTAGCATATAATGGCCTAATTTATGCAGGATTGTCCCATAAGAGTAAATTTTCCCTTTCAAGCATAAGGGTGCATGTGAACAGAATAGCTATAATTTAGCTATGACCACTCTAATGCATATCGAAACAATCATACTGCCTTTATTTAGTTAATTAACAGCATCATAGCACATAGGAAGCAAGCAAGCACTGCCTTTCCATCAATACAAAGAATAAAACCAATTTTCTTTCTTGTATCTATCTATGACATGTAACAATTATCCTTTCAGAATTTTTTTATAAAAAGAACAGTTTACAAGTAGATATTAGTAAAAACTGTTGGAATCTTGTAGTAATGGCTTCCCATGATATCAATCGATGAAGGCGCAGCGGAGAACCCTTTATACAAAGACAAAGTCATTAAGGCAGCACGGAAAGACAATGATACTCACATGGGGCGACCTGTTAAGTAATTGGTCCATCATGCAGCAAGAAAACCGCGAAAAAAAGTCATATTTTGGCAAAAAAAAAAAAAAAGGAAAAAAAAACCAACGGCAACCTAGAAATCAGGAAACGAGAAAGGATATCTGCCAAACCCCAGTTTTGTACTAACCCCCCTGTTTCTAACAACACCAAAGGGGAAAAGATCCAGCGACAGTTCCCATTTCTCGAATCTGTCGTCCGTGATAGCGGTTCAGCTAAATTCAAGATCTCAGATCGAAAAAGGAACGAGAGAGAGAAGGCAAGGAGCAAGGAAAGAAGGAATGCGTGCCTCGAGGGTCAGATGAAACCCTAGCTCCACTTCGCGAAGACAGAGGGGAAGGCGAAAGCGGGGATCGACGTCTCGAAACCCTCAACAGGGATGTGGAATCCTCCACCGCAGGATCGGAAGACCTACGCTTCAATTCGGACGCCAAATCATTTGACGTTCCCTCGTGTCAGTCGTAAGAGCTTATTTACCGCATCAATGGATCGGGTTATCTCTTTTAGCCCAACAACGTCCGACCCAAATCAAGCCCTAAAATAAGAAGGCACCCTTTGCCTTCTCAAAATGAACACTAATGTGTTTGAACTTTAGATAGATTAAAATACCCCCAAATATTTATTTATTATCAGAGACATTTCTATTTTTTTATTACAAGGATTAAAAAGAAAATAAATCCTATTATATTCATTATCTTCTCAGCATGTTTGTTCCCTTATTGTCTTACCTACTATTATGTTTTCATTATATTATAAAATTATTTTTGTATAATATTATCTATTTTTATTTTTAATTAAGATAAAAAAAATATAATTTTAAAATATATATATATATATATATATATATATATATATATATATATATAAAGATCCAAGTTAGTATTATTGCACATCTCTCTGAAAATTATGTTAATTCTCTGGAAAAAAATTATATTTGGAGGGGAATAATAGATACAAGTGTATAGCTAAATCAGTGAGAGCAGCAACCAATGGGCAGCTTGACTTGACCTGCCTGGGTTTTGGTGAATACCATTAGGTGTTTGATAAAGAGAATGATATGAATCTTCAAGAACTCTTACAGTGAATTAAATCTCAGTGGACTGTCAGTCTTGATCCAAAGTTCACAGCTCATCATCTTAATAAATCACCCACTTGTAACCCTTCTCATGAAGAGGCCACTCTTCTGAAGAAGGAAGGACAGCATGTGCATTGAGTGGTTCTGCTTTCGAGTTGCTTGATTATTTTAGGGAGGCGACAATGGGATGCAGATCTGAATCAGCCTCCTTTCCTTGCCGACAATTAGGTTTATTGTCGTCCAGTTCTTGTTTAGCAGAGTAAGAATGGCCATGCACAGTCGTTGTATGCTTCTTCACGTGCAGGTTAGCTGCTGGTTGGAGGCTCTGCACTGTAATCTTCGTTCATCTTCTCTACATGCAAGAAGTCACATGCCACTGGAGGTTTATGACTGTGTTGATGAGAGTTGCTTGGTCAATGTTACAGATCACACCATCCAGTGCTTGGATTCAAATTTAGGCTGGCAGAAGAGTTACTGGAGAATGTTCTGAAAGTGGTAGGTCTATTTATTCCCTTTGCCTTCCCATTTGTTGTCAGGAAAGAGAGAGTGTGCAAGACCAGAAGCCTCACATGTTCTGCAACATTGTATGTAGCTGAGGACCCTCCTTTTCCAAAAGAAAACTACTTTGTATTAAATCGGATGTGAACAGTTCAAGGGAGATGAAATCCCTGCCAAAACAGAAGTGAAAGGAGGTAGATCTCCTCTCCAGAAAAAGCAGAATGAGAAGGAGGTGGGGCACCTCTCAAAACCAATGAGACAGGAGGTGAAGCACCTCTCAAGAAAACAGAAGAGTTTTGTCTGCCAAAATTAGCTAAGTTGTGTGTAGAGTGTTGGAGTTTCTGCTGATATGGGACCATCGGATAACACTGATCCCCTTGGCATAATAGGAAATGTCATTGCAGAGGGATGCTACTGTTCTGTGAAGGTGTCACTGCTCCAAAGCTTCTGTTCGTCCAAGTGTCTGTCCTTTTTCACCTGGTGAAAGATAAGTTTGCTATGTATGTAAAAACTTTCTGACATCTAAAGATCATAGAAAAGCAGATATTGGTTTGATATATATGGAACTAAATAAACTTCAAAGCAAACGCCAGATCAAGATTCAGAATGGCCTCATGAAACCTACTCATTCTGCAATTTGACAAGGTGTATACTGTATGATTCTAGTTCATGTCAGCATCAGGTCATTATGCTTGTAGAAGATAAGGTGCTAAGCTGTGTTATCAACAGACAGGAGCTCAACTACCTTCCAATGGCTCGCGAGTCGCGTGGCCAAACCCAAAGAGTGATGATTCACACAAGGGATAATATGAAACCTATGGGACCTGAAGAACCTCCATTGTCAAATGATGGAATCATTCCAACAAACTAGTGGATCCACCGTTTTGTGGCCTTGGGCTGGATTCCACTGATTCTAGTAATGCACATGAAAGAAGACAATAATAATGAAATCATAATGGAGGTTGTTGACCTTTTCTTGTCACCAACTTAGAAAACAGAGCTTCAATTATATCTTCAGCTAGACTAGGATTTTTCTGCACTATGTTCATAGTTGCCCTCTAACTATATCTGCAGCAAATTTACAGATCAATTTCACAACCTTATCTCAGATGTAAGTTTATATGGAGAATCAAGTTCCAAAAACCAGAATCTCCATGGAAGTTTGAGGGGAGACTGGAAATCATAGGATTTCAGTAGCCTACATACATTATCTATTGCCAATTTCATTTAACTAGATGTTAGCACATCGGTCTGCTAGTGTAGTGATGATGCACATGGATGATCACTGAAGCATCACAGCTTCATGTGACCAGAAATCTTATCATTCAGCATCAGTCGAAAAATTTTGATGCAGAATGTCATAATAAAAATCCATGAAGTACTGAACGAATAGAGAAACAGAAGTCTTAGTTTGTGAAAAAAGGAAATTCCAATTTTTCCCTCTACATTCATTAGAAGGGCATGAGGAAATTTAAATATGGACTAATTCACATAGGACAGAATCTTCATGGCAAGTATTTTCATCTCGATGATCCACAACAACATATTAAATATGGTTTTATCTTTTAAATTTATGCATGTATTGTAGCATCTTTCATCAGAATATATACACTATAAACCTCAGCATAGACTATTATAAGGCCCCTGTTTCAGATGAACCATTGTCCTAGATGGTAGGTACACATCTCCCATTTTTTTATTCATCCTTTGGGATAATCAGAAAGTTATTGATAGAAGCTATAAACGAAGTTTATGCCCTAAATATCATTCTTTGAAACAATGCTTCTCAACAAAATTGCATCTAGAAACCTTGCAATGGAGGTTTGATGCATATCACACTTGAAAATGGATTTAGGAACTTTCAAGAAAGCAAGAAATGGTTGACCTGAATAGCCCCTAGAAAGATGTTGGCAAACTGAAGTACAGTAGCAGCCAAAAAGCATGAGAAATTTGTAATGGTGCTAAAGTGTTTCCAATGGACTGACTGAAATTGAACGATGTATTTATTTGGCAGTACCCATCGAACCTCTATAGCATTCTGAAAGGAAGCTCCTTGAATTTTTCTCTCCCTTTGGTTGGATATTAGTGAAATAAAATATCAAGACATGATGATTGATGTTTGTTACATCTAAAATATTTTTTGTTGGATGCCAAAAATCAGAATTCATATAGGGAGGCTGAAATTATTAGGTGTATTGTCCTATATTTCAAGCCTTTTTCTCCAGTGAGATCTCAATTTAGTGGTCAACATCCACAGGAATGAGGCTTTGGAGCCTACTAGTTTGATTCTTCAACTTTACAGAGCAGCTTTCTTGCCACTGTTGTTGAGCACCAAACAAACAGACTATATAATGTTCTACAGCTTCTGATCCTTGAAAATGGAAAGGGCAACATGGCATGCAGCAACCATAAGATCCTTCTGGATCCAAGAAGACAAGCGGTGCCTTTCATGTACCAGTTGATATTTGAGTCGCCGCTTGCCATAAAGCGTACGCAGAAGTTAAGAAGCTGAAGCAACATGAATTCTACAACATGCAGAATGTTTGAATTTTACGGTTTTTTTCTTAAAGTGATCATATAGGATATTTAACTCAATGCCTTTTACTTTTTCCAGATTGGAAGATACTCTAAAGAAATTTTCAGAAATTATAGAACAACTATCATCCAAAAGAGAAGAACTAGACTTCAGGTAACATGGTCTGCTTCTGGTTGATAACGGTCCCTTCTAAGATGGCCCTCTTTCTTTGGGGATTGTGGTCCATTTCTCAGCTAACTTTCTGTTCCCACCACTTCCCTCATTCTTCTGCAAGCATTACATTTGTGGCATATAATGTCTGACTTAATAGCTTCTAATCGACCAGTTGTACTAGAAACAGTCGATGTCAAAGAAAAATCATGTTAAAAGAACTAATCACATAGAAAAACATTGGAAGATCTAATTTACAATTAGGAAACAAAACTAGGCACGAGTTGTTTTAAGATTTTAAATCCAAGTTGATGTGCTTTATAGTCTAATTTCATTTTGATAAGAAAGTTGTTCCTGGGCAAGAATCAGTTTAAGCTGAAAACTCATGAATCAATCTGACTAAATCAATGATCCGGGATTGGAACATATATATGCAGTCACTCTAATTTAGCAGACAGAGAAACATTTTATTTCTGGAACAATACCTAAACTGATAACTCATGCAGTTCCTTGGACTCTAAAGTTACATCTTTCAAAAGTATGTTAGATCAAAAGCTTAGACAAACATAAACAGAAAGATAGAGATCACCTGAGCTCAGGATGGTAAGAACAGAGTCCCACATGCAACTTGTATAATCCCCTGAACAAGAGCAGTAATGTTGTCATTGATAAAAATGAGAAGAAAATGATTTAAACCTGAGAACTTGTATCAAGCAAACTTGTTGGTGCAAGGTCACTTTTCTCAGAATCCAGTTCTGCGAAAACATTACTCCATATAAACAGTAGTTCCAGCAAAGACATGTTCCAGCAAAACCTCTTCCTCGAGTGACTCCCATGACCAAATAATAGAACACATACTGCACCATTAAATTGTCACCTACCAGAATTTATTAAGGAAGAAAGAGCAGTGGGCCAACTACGAAGAGATCCAAAGATTTTCCTCCTCAGGGCATTGTAGATGACAGCAGAAAGGAGATCTGAAGACTGCATGTACTGGGAAAGGAGGAATATATTTACCAATACCCTAACAACTACGATGATATTTCTTGTGCTTGTTATTCCTTCACAGTATCCTCTGCTACTTTAGCCATCACTCTCCGCTGCCTCTGTCACTCGCTTTGTCTCCACACGGCCACCATGTGACCTTTTGTGCCCATTCTTCACTTCCTTCCGTGTCAAGATGAGGTGGTTCGGCTTCCACTAGAAAGTCTCCACACACTCCCACCGCTGCTTCCTCGCCTTCTCTCTTGCCGTGTTCCATACATGTATACGAGTCTCACTGCATCTCCCAGTCTCCTCTCCTCACTCTCTTCTTTCCCAAAACCCAAACTTTAGATCTCGCAGACCTTCAAATGGCTTCTCTCTTCTCTTCCACCACCATTGTGATCCTGCTGCTCTTCCTCAATGTTAGCCTCACCATTTCAGCCTCCACCACCACCACCAGCTCTCCTTCAAAGTCACCGAAGACTCAACCTTTGGGCGAAAAATCCATCATTGACACCGGAGAAAAGGGGGGAAAGGTTCAGAGTCCCACTGCACTCAAGAAAAAGCCAATCTTGGCAACCAAAAACCAGACCAAACTCTTGAAGCCCAAGAAAGCCAACTCCACCACAGCTGCTGCCACCGTCGCCACTGGATCGAAAACCAGCAACAGCACCATCAAGATTAAGCTGGGTAAAAGCCTCAATGCTACCCTGAAAGCTTCAAATTCCACCAAGCTTCTCAAAACCATCAAGCCTATCAAGTCCAACTCCACCAAATCCTCCAAAGATAATCTCAAATCTCCCAATTCTACATCCAATTCGACCAAGCCCTCCAAAAAATCTGCTTTTGATCCGCCCATTGCCAAGAACAAGACCACATCCACTTCCAAAGCGACGAAGCCGCAGCAACCCACCAAGCCACCCCCGGCGAAGAACCCTACCAAGCCCAAGGCGAAGCCGGAGGAATCGACAACCTGGATGGAGGGCGATGACGACGTCGACGACACAGATCTCATTTCCGATTTCCGGGATCTCCCTTCCCGCCTGCTCCCGGACCTCGAGCGCCTCTCCACCACCTCCAAGGCCTACATCTCCGCCGCCAACCGCGGCATAGCCGAAGGCGTCAAGCCTTACGTAGGCAAGAGCTTCGCCCCCAAAGTTGCCGCCGTGCTCTCCTCGATCTTCCTCGCGCTCCCCCTGCTCCTGCTCACCCTCCTCTTCCGCCGCTTCCGGGACTACCTCTCCCTCCACCGCCTCCTTCTCTTCATCCAGGCCTACCTCGCCATCTACTTCGCCACCCTCGCCGTGACCGCCCTGGCGACAGGGCTGGAGCCCCTGCGGTTCTTCTACACCACCTCACCAGCTTCCTACACCTGGACGCAGGCAGCGCAGACGTTGGGCTACCTGCTGTACCTGGTGCTGCAGCTGGTCGACCTAGTGTCGGTGTTCTCCGGGGGCAAGGACGCCGGCGGGAGCGGCGCGTCGGCGCGAGCGCTCGCCCTGGCGCAAATGGTGATCGGCCTGGCGGTGGGGATGCACTACTACGCGGCCGTGTTCCACCGGGCGGTGAGCGGGGAGGCGCCGCGGGCGAACTGGCGCGTGCACGGCGTCTACGCCGCGTGTTTCCTCGTGATTTGCGCGTGCGCGCGTGCGGAGAGGCGGAAGAAGGCCTACTACGAAGGGGGCGAAGATGGGAAGAAAAGCTAAGTTTCGGGCCCATACTGGGAAGCGGATTCCAGGGGCGTAACGGGAAGACGCGATGGTGAGACATGAATTGGTAATTCTTTTCTACTATTTATCTTCGTGTCGTAGTTTACATGTTATCGACTACATCGGGCTACGTAATCAAGCGTAATAAAGGGAGGGGTAGATTGGGAAGAGAAACACAGGTTCACTGTACAAGACAAGACTTGTTACAAGTGTTCCATTGTGTCCTTGGAAGCCTCAAGCAATCCACACAAAAAGTGCTATTATTATGTCTCTACTGAAACATTAGAGTAATTATTAGTGCATTATTGTATGTTTATAAGAGGAGGATTTGAGGGGTTTTAAGGGGAAACTAAGTAGCTTAATTTCCTCTCCAAAGTAGCACAATATTCTATATATTTAAAATATTAATTTGAGCATATCCACTTAAAATATTAATTTACCTTCTCAATCCTTAGAATAGGTGAAATCGAGTATCCTAATTCTTTTATCTATCTAGCAGAGGAGTTCTGCACAAGTTCAAAGACCCTTCGAAAATAATGAAAGACAGTCAAATCCTCACCAACGGTGATCCGTGTTACTGAGAGTAGATTGTCCGCTTCATTTCACAACGAAATGTCAATTGAAAGCGAAAGTGATGTGAACCTACTTGGAGATAATTCATCCAAAATGAAGACTATATATATATATATATATATATATATATATATATATATATATATATATATATATATATATATATATATATATATATAAATATAATATTATGTGGCATTGGGAAAATAATATCGATGCCACCGTCACTTTGAATTGGCGCTCACCGACACAAAAGAGCAAAGCCATCAATGTTTGAGCCACCGAACTGTCCGTCACGTGTTTTCACTACCGACCAAAGAACTACGAAACAAAAACAATTTGTTTTAGAAAATCGAAACTAAAAACAATGCATCACAACAAAAATTAAGAAATTTGAATTACTATTATTATTATTATTATTAGTATCACTTAAGCAATTAAACGTGGGTTCGATGATTGTTTTGGTTTCGAATCGATTCAAAATTTTAAATTAAAATTATTATAATTTAAATTCATAATGCTCACCAGTTACCATATAATTATTTGTTTTCTTTTTTTTATTGGTTCGATCCGAATTATATTTTCATTAAGTCATTGACTTGATTCACTTTAAATCAACTTTACAGTAAAAGCTCCCCATTTATGGCTTGCTGTTGTCAATTACTTGGAACTCTTCAAGCAATAAAGTCATCATTCACGATAAATGCTTTCTGCAATCAGAGAAACATCCTCTCGTAGCTTTCACAGAAACTGTTTCAGAAAGTGTTTTTTCTTTTGCCTGGAAATTAGAATTAAGAGTGTTTTCAGGTTGCCACCGGTGCGGTCTCTCCACCTGAGGCCGGCGAGCAAGCATCGGATTCCTTCACCCGATCTCTTCCATCGCTTGCATGCTTTGTACTGTGAGCAGGAAAAGAAAAGTTACTCTTCCGATCGCTGGGAAAACGCGAGCTGTGAGGCACTCTGCTTCCGGCATCAAACTCACAGCAAAACCTCCGATCCATTGGGACCATTTCGCATGCCGGACAGCCATATGCTTCGATGCTGCCGCTACTGCGTCTTCTAAATTTGTGACAGCTAAATTCCATGTATTTAAAGCTGTCAAGTCACCTCACTCTCACAGATCACAATGAACTCGACATCATTCCACTGCGTGTTGGATTCTATAGTTATTGGCATATAAAAAGGGATAAGAAAAGAAAGAGAATATTATTAGGAAATTATAAATGCATGAGTTTAGTGGTGAAGAGGGATTAATGAGAGTACACATGGAATAATTAGGTTAAGATTTATTGAGTCAAATTCCCTATTTCCGATCTTGACAGGGATTTGACATGTTAATAACCGTTGGTCTACTTGTCTCGGTCGAATCACCAAACAGGGTTAGAAGAGTATTCCCATTGGTCGACCGCGTTGGACCCCTCCAAGGCTGTAAATTGGGGCCTACCGACCTCGTGCCATGCGACACGAGGTGACGATTCAAGCGCCAACCCGGCCCCACCCCTACGGTGGTGTGGTCCCCGCGCACTCGGTGCGTGGGTCTCGTTGGGCGGACGCGTCGGATCTGTGAAGAGGCGGTGGTGATTCGGCCCGACAGAGAAGCGGTGTGGCGTTGCACCGCTCTTTTGGAAGGTGCCCGAGAAAAAGATCCCATGGATTTGCAGTCCATGTACGAAGGGAGCAGCTGTCAATATCCTCGCACTGCACTTGGATGTCTCCTCCCGTTGTCTTGTGATGAAGATGAAAAGAGAATGAGAGAGAGAAGAGAGAGAGAGGGGGCGCTGAAAGCTAAGAGTTGAAAGCCTTCGATTGTCAGATTCTCCCACCTCCGCTCCATTCCTCACTCGTCGTTTCTAGTGCTTGCTGTCTGCTTTCTGAGATGTATTTCCTCATTATTTTCTGTTAATTTGGCTTCTTCGACCGCGCCCAGGCCGACCCTCTCCGTGCCGTTGGTTTGACGGTGTTTCTTCGGGCATCAGCTTCTCTCGGAGGTATTTAAGTCGGCAATCCCTTTTTTAGTGTGAATTTCCCTGCTTTATTCGCAGAATATCAATAACATCGTAGGCATGATTCGATCGGTGCTCTGGGGCCATTTTTCCGAGAAAGTGCCGTCTTTTGTAGTTGTTTAAAGGTTTTTCTTTCAGTAAAGATGCTCCTTTAATGGAATCACTAGGTTTGCATTTAGGGTTTTGTTTTCTCCCCCCCCCCCCCCCCCCCCCCTTTTTGAATTAGAAAAAGATAGCTTTGTTGGAATCTTTATTACCAATGAATATGGATGTTCGGTGCGTTTTCATGCTAAATTGTGGCAAAGTAAAGAAAGGCATGTGGTTCATATCCAAGTAGGTTTATTTTGTGGTTCGTATGCAGGTCCACATCCAAGTAGCAATTGTGTGAACTCCGTTGTAGTTGGGATCAATCACTTGTTCAGATACTAATAACATTTGGTACTGGACTAATTTTTATATAACGAGAATATGAGTTAATTCAAGCAATGGAGATCAGCTTAAATGTTTGGCTCTGTGGATATCATCAATTGCGAGGCCATGATATGCTTACCATGTCAATTTTTCTTGTACAATTGCGATTTTATTCTTCAAGTTAACTCTTAAAACTTTTAATTGTCTTCTAGTTGGGATCAATAAACTCCTTTGAGATATACCACAGCGTCACTCTTTCTATAAGATGCTTAAAGGTGGTTCTCTTTATTTCTTGAAAACAAATTATTTGATTTCCCAGTATTTTACTAGTCATGTTGTGTAACTGGCTTTTATTCTATGGGAATTATTTTTGAAGGAACTGGTTGAACAATAAAACTAGCTCTGTGCTTGTTGTGAATTTCAAAGATCTATTGTTCCACTTGATGATCATACACTGTATGAGTTATCCCAGCTAAATCTTGATGCATGTAGCTATGGCACTTTTGTGGATCAGGTCTTTTTGAGGGTCGAGATATATTTCAAAAATTGAGTCAATTGGAAACTTGGAATTATAAACTTGTTCGATGCTCGTTTTGTAGTTTAAAGATCTTTTATCCTGCTTTACGATCCTATTATGTCTGATTTATTGTTTAAAACAAAATCTTGTTGCATTTAATTATGGTGCTTATGTGGATCAGGTATTTTTGAAGGTGCGGATACACTTCTGAAATCAAGTCAATCATAAACTTGAGCTGGTTCCTTTTGTCATGGATAAGATTCCACCAGACTGCCCCTACCCAGGTTGCTTCTTTTGTGTCATGAAGGAAGGCAATCCCAGCAAGCGTAGGACGAGCATCCTGAAGTTCTTCAGGGAGCTTCCATCGCAGGATGATGATGGCCAAGTTCTCCCTATAAGCGGCCTCTGGAACACTGCCATGGCTCATCCAAATGACCCAGAGTTCATTAACTTGGGAATATTTGAATGCATGGCAGCATTAATATGGAAGGGCTTAAAGAACAGGCGCTGGCTTTCACATGACCAGAACATATATATCCCATACTATGCAGCTCATATAATAGGATCCTACACAATGAATATGGAGGAATTTGCTGAAAGGGCAATTCATGCAGGCGTCATTCCTCCCTTGGTTGAGCTTTTGAGAGGTAGACTGACCTGGGTGGAACAAAGGGTAGCAGTCAGGGCACTTGGGCACCTGGCAACTTATTCTAGTACTTTTCCTGCAGTTGTAAGTCACGGAGAAGTACTTGAGCTTGCTATTCAGCTTGCATCAAGTTCTCTGGAAATTGTCTATTCTCATTTTTACCAGTCTGTGGATAGGAGAATAAGCTACCACTGTGATCTGCTTACCCGTGGTATGGGAGGTGTGGAAATGGAGTCCAGGAAGGCAGAGGAATGGGCAAGCCAGTTACAATGCTGGTCTCTTCAACTTATTAACTGCTTTGCTTTCAAGCCAGAGTTTCTGTTTGACATATGCAAGCCAGAGTTTTTAGTTAAATTACCAGGCATGTGGGGTGGTCTTGTTAATGAGAACTCACCAGCAGGTATTGGCTTGCTGCGGACAATTTGTCAACACAAGCTTGGCAGGGGTCCTGTTGCTAACTGTCCTGGTATCATCGAAGCACTATGTAACATTGCCCGATCGTCAGATGACTGGCAGTACATGGCTATTGACTGTCTTCTTTGGCTACTTCAAGACCAGAGCACTTCAAACAAGGTAATACAATAATATATGCCTTCTATTCCATAATATATCAATATTTGTTCATTGCTTGCTTGCGAAAGAAGCTGCGCACTAAAAAAAAAGGGAAAGGGGTTGCGCATAGTGGTGACTCCTTGTCTTGTACTCTTCCATGATGTGTTGTTTGATAAGTTTTCCTGTCTTCTAGCTGGTAAGAAAAGCTTGTTCAACTTCCTAGTTGGACTTGTTTATGACAAATAATGACTAGAACTAGACCTGGTAATAGATTCTTGTTAAATGCATCAGACTATGTTGGCATTGTAATTTGTGGTCCCATACCTGAGAGGTGCTCACTCCCAATATATGCATTTTGGTGAAGAAATAATGTGGTACATTATAAAATTGTCCTTGCAAAAAATAAGTTGTGGCTTGGTTTTACAGGATGGAAGCTTCAGAGACAGATGAAATGATAACTAATGAAAAGGCAGTCTTGGAATATTTATATCTTAGTTTTGTCATCAATTGAGCAATAGACATAGATTTGTTCAGCTGTTATGGTTACTCTCAGCATTTAACTTGATAGCCTCAATACCTCAATGTACATTCTAAGGACAGCTCAGTCTTTTGAAACAGTATGAATCATATGATACCGTATATGGTTTGAAAGAGGGAAAATCATTTGTGGGAGGTCTAGTTAAGTTCATTAGTTATCTTGTATTAACTATTACTAATTTCTTCACTATGATCAGATTCAGTTATCTTCTTTATTCAATGATTACAAATACTTGTAATGGTTACAAACATTTACTTATATTACAGTTCCTGAAGGATGCTATACTTCTCATTCAATAGGTAATAGATAAGGCAGCCCCAGCACTCACAGATTTAGCAGAAATTTCCACTCTTGGTGACCATAAAAGATTAGGTGATACTATTGTTAGCGTCCTTCAAGAACGTTGCCAGGCACAAGGAACGACACGTAATTATGTCAGCAGCCATACAAAAGAACAGATTGATGAGCTTTTAGGCTCCAGGCAGAGATTGAAATGGGAGAAGAGCATGCCGAAGGAGGATCTCCAAATTAAACAAGCTGCAGCACTGGTTGTAAAGCTTGAAGGAAACTCTTTATTCTCTTCAGGAGATATTTCGGGCGCTGCATCAAAATACTCTGAAGCTTTGGCATTGTGTCCGATGAAGTCCAAAAAGGAAAGAGTTGTACTGTACAGCAATAGGGCTCAGTGTCATCTTCTTTTGCAGCAGCCACTAGCAGCCATAAGTGATGCTACACGAGCTTTATGCCTTCATAACCCCCCTAATCGTCATGCGAAAAGCTTATGGAGGAGAGCCCAAGCATATGATATGCTTGGTTTAGTGAAGGAGAGCTTGTTAGATGCAATTCTTTTCATCAATGAGTGCTCTCAGTCTACTGATCCTGACCTTTCTTTAAGGCACAATAAAGTTCCTGATTATGCTGAAAGGTTGGTAAAGAAGCAGATGCATGCTGCATGGCTATTCAGAGAAGCAGCCGTAAAGCATGGGGGTATTCATACGGAGGAAGGGGCTGGAGATACTTATGGCCCAGAGGCTGATGACTCTGAGTGGGAGACGGCTAGTGAAAGTGACATAGAAAATGACGGCAGGGATGCAGACGACGATGAAGAGAATGATAACATCCGGAAAGATATGTATGACAAGTCAACTACGAAAGGTATCAAACTGATATTTAGTTAGGAACTTGGAAGAAAAATAATATACTGCATTTTGTTTTGCTAAGTTTGAGATTACTGTGTGTTTCTAGAAACAAGTTTCAGATTAACGTAAATATTGTGAAGAAGATCAAAGTTTCCTGATGTGTAATATACCAATCCTTGCAGTTTCCTTTATTAAAGTGACTCTTTTTAGTTTTACTAATTCTGCCTATATGATATGACAATTGAATATGATGTTTATTCATAAAGCATTAGTTAAATAGTTAAGTTAGAAAATAAAGGTAAGGATCTTTACTTTGGGGTATTATGGAGGATTCTTTGTTAGGTGGTTTTTATCACTTCTTATGATATTCTCAACAAAGTTGATAACATTTGTGAAATTGTTACATTTTGGTTGCTTTGGATTTATCGATTGCAGAGACTAAAAATCAGCTCATTTGACAGTGATAGTTATCTGCTTGCTTAGGTAGGATATCTAGTAGAATTTACAGAATCATGAATAAGGAATCCTTAGCATTCTTGGAAGTTGGAAGTGTGTTTGTATGCCCCATTTCTTAGTGTCAATTGACAGCTCATATCACTAAATAGTGGACAAAGACATTAGACATCATCATTCCATATCATTGAAGGGTGGACAAAGATATTAAACAAATAGTTTTGAACCTTTGCTTTTACCAGTGAAACTCAGTAATTGAAAAGGAAGACAAGATATTATGTTGTGTTGCACTGTGTGCACCAAAATCAGCTTAATTTTGCCATGTATATGTGATAATAGGACCATTTACCTATCTTCATGTGGGATCGTATGACTATGATCCACGAGTTGCTGCAGGAATCCTTTTCTCACTGGTTTCACCTGCTGTTATTCTTGTTCATTTTGGTTTATTATCATTTTTTAAAGTCATTTAGATTGTGCTTCTGAGATTGTTGTCATTGAAGTTCATTTATACTTCTCAAGCTTGCTTCTTGTGCAATGTCATATTATGGTTTTGTTTATTATTTTTACCCTTAACTTCCATTTGCTTTTTCCTACATGTTTTTGCCAATTCTACTCTTATGACTGATCTATGTATGCCTTAATTAGAAATTAATGCCCCGAGGAACAAGGAAAATGATTGTGTGGTATATTTAGTTCTTTCTCAAAATATTTTTGATGCTAAATAACTGGATGTATTAGGGGTTGTGGAAACCGTGGGAACAATTTAATAATATTTCTTAATGGAGAATAAGAACTGGCCTTTGTGACTACACATTCTTGAAGATGCTGAGTGTCAATATAACAGAATCAACTCTATAGGTTAGCTTGCCTGTACATATAGTTAAGGAAGTTGGTTCTTCATGAATGCTCATTGCAAGAGCGACTTCTCTGCCAGCAGGTATTAGGGCACAATTAATTTAACTTGAGGAGTATTATTTGCAGTATACATCACCACTACAACAATTTAACTTCTTTCTTTATTGCAGTAGATTAATTTTGTGGAGACAAGATTTAATGTCATTACCTCAGGAGTATTATTTTAACACTTTGTGCTCAGATTTTTATTAAATTTTATTGAGTCTGGAGAGCTACCAATGTCTTTGCTCTTCATGCTTTTATATTTTTTTCATTTTACTGTTGTTTCATCTGAACCATTGCAATAATTTAAGCAATTTTGTTATTCCAGAGGATCAATTTTATGGAGGTAAGATTTAATGTCAATACCTCGGAAGTTTTATGTCAACACTTTTTACTCAGATTTTTTTTATACATATTTAAGTATGAAAAACTAGCACTCCTCCAGCTTTTTACTTGAGTATTCTGCCATTATTACATTGGAACCATAGCAAAGGGCATTTGGCATGCTCTTCCCTTTGTGATGCAGCATCCTTAGACTGAATGCCTTCTTCACGATATTGTAATTGGATCTCCTGAAAACCACCAAACTTGATGTTGCAAGTTAGTTTGCATTTCTTATTCTATGTTCTAAAACACCATTCCTATTTATCAACCATAATCATGTTATTTTTTTTCTTTTAGTGGTGGCATTGGACGCCATCATTCATTGTGTTAGCATTTGTCAACTCTACAGGAAGAAAAATATAGTACTCGGATTTCCCTTGTGGAAGAGCTCTAATCGTACTTTGAACTATTTGAAACAGATTTGGTTCACGGATACAACATGCTGCTTGCAGAAGATGAGAGGTAAACTCTATGCAAGACTTGTCGGCACGAATTTAGCTTCTTGTTCAGACTTTAAAAGTGTTAATAGGTGTTTCTGCTAAGTTCTTTGGAGCGACTTTGAGGAACCTGGGCCTTGTGTGAAGGTTGAATCCAACTGTTACCCTCATCTTATTATCCACTAATGAACTGCAATATGAATCATTTCTTTTGCCGCTTGTGATGAGTTGAACAAATCCAGTGTATTTATATCTCCATGGATCAAAAAAGCTTGTAGCTTTCTATATCACATGTTTGGGTGAATTAATGCCTACTTGATGATTCGTCCATTCCCATCAACTAATGCTTTTGCTACTGTAGCACATAGCTTAAGAGTTTGAAGGAGAAGGAAAAGAAACCTTGCCTTCCGTTGACCACGCTGACCTTGCTCCATGGTCCCAGTGGCCAAAATGGGATGCCAGAGTGACCGAGCGAGCCAGAGAATGTTGTGTTGGTCTACTCAGTGACATCAAAAATAAAAAATACTATTATTTTTGGGGTCCTTATTTGTATTCGTTTGACTAAGATGGATGCCATTGTATGTATTCTACCCTTCATTGCTGCACACCATTATGTTGGATCTGTGTCAAGTTCATTGACATTTCAAACTCTGTGTGTCATCAGCTACCCTTCTTGTGCTTGCTGTTCTTGTGAACTCCTTTAGTTGGCACACGCATCCTACCATCTAAATCCAAAGTTGGGTTGAGTTTATACATGCAGACTTGATGTCTCCATCCACAATTGGTCGTCTTAGTCAAAGCTAGCCTCCCTTCTCTTTCCTCTTCCCATCATGTTGTGGGCCGTGCCGAACAAAGGAATCGAGAATGGCAGAAGCGCATATGGCTTCACCAACTCAACCACCAGTCTTTGCCTCCACTCGCGCCTTGAGGTCGTTTCACCAAAACTTGACAAGAGAGTGCGATAAGAGGCTCTTACCAAAACTTCTTATAATGCGATTGGCATTTCGCTGTGTTTGGTAGACATACTTTTCTGCAGTTGCTGCAGGGAGGATGGCAGGAGGATTCATCATCAATGGTCCAAGTCAGGATTACGGTGCAAGGCTAACAGCATCTGTGATCATCACCTGCATCATGGCGGCTTCCGGTGGCCTGATTTTTGGCTACGACATAGGGATTTCAGGTGGGTTTCGAGTTCATTCCACTTATTGCGTGAACTTATTTACTTCAGTTCGAGCGTTGCTGTTGCTGATGATGGCAGTATCTGCTGGCTTTCTTTGGATCATGATTGGTTCCTCAGGTGGTGTTACGGCCATGGAGTCATTTCTGAAGCCCTTCTTTCCCAGTGTTCTGAGGAAGATGGCCGACGCCAAGCAGGATGAGTACTGCATCTTTGACAGCGAAGTCCTCACGGCCTTCACTTCTTCCTTGTATATTGCCGGGTTGGCTGCATCGCTTGTCGCCGGCCGTTTCACAAAGGCCGTCGGACGCCAAGCGGTCATGTTGCTTGGTGGCGTCGCCTTCCTCGTCGGCGCGGCCATCAACGCCGCTGCCATGAATATCGAGATGCTCATCTTGGGCCGTATACTGCTTGGAGTTGGCGTCGGCTTCACCAATCAGGTGAGTCTGGCAATTGCTACCATCACTTAGGCTAAGTTGAAGCTTTCGAGTTCGAACCAAGATCGATGGTGTTGCACGTATTATGTGACAGGCCACGCCGGTGTACCTGGCGGAGACGGCGCCGCCGAAGTGGCGAGGGGTCTTCACCACCGGGTTCCAACTCTTTATCGCCGTCGGCGTGGTGGCGGCCGGCCTCACCAATTATGGCACCTCCCACAACTCCACCTGGGGATGGCGCCTCTCCCTCGGCCTGGCGGCCGCGCCGGCCGCCATCATTTTACTCGGTGCTCTCTTCATCCCGGACACCCCCAGCAGCCTCGTCCAGCGAGGCAAGCTCGACGACGCCCGCGCCACGCTCCGCCGCATCAGGGGCCCGGCCGCCGACGTCGAGGCAGAGCTCAAGGACATCGAGCGCTCCGTCGAGGAGGCGTCCAAGATGGAGGAGGGCGCGTTCCGGAGGATACTGCGCCGCCGGTACCGGCCGTACCTGGTGATGGCGGTGGCGATCCCGCTGTTCCAGCAGCTGACGGGGATCATCGTGATCGCCTTCTTCTCGCCCGTCCTGTTCCGGACGGTGGGGTTCGGGAGCGACACGGCTCTGATGAGCGCGGTCATCTTGGGGGCCGTCAACCTCGCGTCGATCATCGTCTCCACTTTCGTGGTCGACCGCTACGGCCGCAAGCTCCTGTTCATGGTGGGCGGAGCTCAGATGATCCTCTGCCAGGTACATTCCTCTTTCTTCTGCATCCGAAAGCACGCAGTAATCTCGTGAATCCGCACTGAAACTTGTTCCGTTGTACGTGGAGGTGTCCGTGGCCTGGATTCTTGGAGCCAAGATAGGCTCCGATGCGCAGGCCGCCTTGCCGAGGGGGTACGCGGTGGCGGTCCTGGTGCTGATGTGCGCGTACTCCGCCGGCTTCGGCTGGTCGTGGGGGCCGCTGAGCTGGATCATCCCGAGCGAGATCTTCCCAGTGGAGATCCGGTCGGCCGGACAAAGCATTAGCGTGGCCATCAACATGGGCCTCACCTTCGTGCAGACGCAGACCTTCCTCGCCATGCTGTGCCGCTTCAAGCAGGGCACTTTCGCCTTCTACGCCGGCTGGGTCGTCGTAATGACGGCGTTCGTGGCCTTGTTGCTTCCGGAGACCAAAGGGGTCCCGCTCGAGTTCATGAGCGAGCTGTGGAGGCGCCACTGGTACTGGGGCCGGTTCCTCGTCGATGAGCGGGACCACGTCGCCACACCTCACCCATGACATGACCGAGCTTAATTCTTCGTTCTTCCTCTCCTTCTCTTCGCCATCAGTCCTACGTTGCTTATAAGCAAGCTTCTGTAATGTACGTGGACGGAACCCAAACCATGACCACTGAGAGGGAAGCTTAAGCTTGTGTTCACTCTTTGCTTTCACTACATAGTTTGGGCCATAAAGCATATATGTATCCAAATTCCTTTGTCTTTGTGACTGGCCATGTAATGGAATCTAATTGCCATGTAGAATTTGAGTACTATCAGATAAGGAGGCATCACAGTTAACTACACAGTTAGGCAATGCAGCTCTTTATCTCTTACAGGAAAAGGCGGTAAGTCCACCCTTCCACTAAATAACCTCCTCTCCACCGCTCCATTAATCGCTCTTCGATTGTAGTGCTTGCCGTCTCCTCTCTGTGTCTCCCCGATGGTTTCTGTTGATTTGGCTTCTTCGACCGCGCCCAGGCCGATCCTCTCGGTGCGGTTGGTTCGACGGCGTTTCCTCAGGCATCAGCTTCTTTCCGGGGTACTTAGGTCATCAATCCCTTTTCTTACCCTCGATTTGCCTGCTTTTTCTTTTTGGCACAATAGCATCGTAGGCATGGTTCGACGGTGTTCTGGGGGCGTGCATTCGAGAAAGAGTCAGTCTTTTATAGTAGTTCGAAGGCTTTTCTTCTGGTGAAGATGCTTCTTTGATGGATTCACTGGGTTTGAATTTAGGGTTTTGTTTTCTCCCCCACCACTTTTTTTTTTGCATAGGAAAAAAAAGATTACTTTTTAGAATCTTTAGTACGAATACTTATGGATGCTCGATTCATTTTCATGCTCAATTGTGGCAAGGTAAAGAAAGGCATGTGGTCGATCTGTTCCTTTTTTTTTCAGGTTATTGGGTTTGTTACGGTAAGTAACTTTTTTAGCCGTGGCCTCTGGGCCGTCGCGGCTCGGTTTGGGTCCGGACGACGGGGATCTCCCTGGGGCGTTCCTCGGGGTCTCCCGACGGCCGAGCACGGTCGTTCGGGTCGGCAGGTCGGGTCGGGAGGCAGCTCCGCCGCAGCACCGGGAAGAGGCGACGTCGTCTCGCACCTGCACACAGGTCGGGCCGGGAGCTCGGCCCGACCCCTCCGACGATCAAGTTAGCGATGTGGAGGGGGTTTAGGAGGAGGAGAAACCTCCGTGTGTTGAGTGTGTCATCCCCCTTTTTGCTTAGGACTCAAGGGTATTTATAGAGGAGGTTTGATGTTACATGACGTAGCTATCTGTAGGGCAGGACTGTACCTTTGGTGGCGTCTGACATTACCATTGGGGCTGCGTGGGAGGCCGAGCTGCTACAGGGTATGGCGAGCCTCGGGCAGTGTGTCGCTCAAGGGGATGCTGTCATGGTGTGTCACATCGTCATTTTTGCCCCTATCATATGCCCCCCCCCCAAAAGGAGCTATGCGTCGGCTTTTGCATTCAGGGAGTTCGATGCATGGCTTCTTACTTCAGGTAGGCTGTTCATGCGGATCCGAGGGGCATAACGCAGACGAGCCGGTCGCGCGAACGCGTCTCGAGCAGCACGAGGTCGAGGTGCGCAACTTAGTCAGGAAACCGAGCAGAGTTGGACTCGGGGGCAATGGAGCCGATGAGGGCCGAGGAGCACAGCGCAGGCGGGCTGGGTGGCGTAAAGCCGAAGAGCCGAGGAGCACGACGCGGGCGGGCTGGTCGCGCAAGTGTGTCCTAGGTGGCGTAAAGCCGAGGGCCGAGGAGCACGACGCAGGCGGACTAGCCGCGCAGGTGTGTCCCGGGTGGCGTAAAGCCGAGGGTCGAGGAGCACGACGCAGGCGGGCTGGCCGCGCAGGTGTGTCCCGGGTGGCGTAAAGCCGAGGGCCGAGGAGCACGACGCAGGCGGACTGGCCGCGCAGGTGTGTCCCGGGTGGCGTAAAGCCGAGGGCCGAGGAGCACGACGCAGGCGGACTGGCCGCGCAGGTGTAGTCTCGGGTGGCGTAAAGCCGAGGGGCGAGGAGCACAACGCAGGCGGGCTGGCCGCGCAGGTGTGTCCCGGGTGGCGTAAAGCCGAGGGCCGAGGGCCGAGGAGCACGACGCAGGCGGACTGGCCGTGCAGGTGTGTCCCAGGTGGCGTAAAGCCGAGGGCCGAGGAGCACAACGCAGGCGGGCTGGCCGCGCAGGTGTGTCCCGGGTGGCGTAAAGCCGAGGGCTGAGGAGCACGACGCAGACGGACTGGCCGCACAGGTGTGTCCCGGGTGGCGTAAAGCTGAGGGTCGAGGAGCACGACGCAGGCGGACTGGCCGCGCAGGTGTGGTCTCGGGTGGCGTAAAGCCGAGGGCCGAGGAGCACAACGCAGGCGGACTGGCCGCGCAGGTGTGGTCTCGGGTGGTATGGAGCCAAAAGGGGGTGTCCTCGAGCATTAAGCGACCGAGGAGGCCTCGGGCATTATGCGACCGAGGTGGCGGCCTCGGGCATTACGCGACAGAGGTGGTGGCCTCGGCAAGCATGGAGCCGAGGCACTCGGCGCAAGCAGGCTGCAGTCGAGGGACGTAACCCAGGTGGGCAAGGTAGTGGATATGGCTGAGGAGTTCGGCGCAGGCGGGCTGCCCGCGCAGGCGTGTCTCGGGGTTTGTGGAGCCGGGAGGCACGACGCAGGCGGACTAGTCGCACAGGTGTGTCTCGGGGATGATGGAAGCGAGGAGGACAACGCAGGCGGGCAGGCCGCGCAGGTGTGGTCTCGGTCATCATGCTGCCGAGGAGCACGACGCAGGCGAGCAGACCACGCAAGCGTGGTCGCAAGGGCCATGTGGTTGAGTAGCACGACGCAGGCGCAGTGGCGGCGCTGGTCTGTCTCGGGAACATGGAGTCAAGGAGCACGACGCAGGCGGACTAGTCGCGCAGGTGTGTCTCGGGGATGATGGAAGCGAGGAGCACGACGCAGGCGGGCAGGCCGTGCAGGTGTGGTCTCGGTCATCATGCTGCCGAGGAGCACGACGCAGGCGAGCAGACCGCGCAGGCGTGGTCGCGAGGGCCATGTGGCCGAGTAGCACGACGCAGGCGCACTAGCGGCGCTGGTCTATCTCGGGAACATGGAGCCAAGGAGCACGACGCAGGCGGATTAGTCGCGCAGGTGTGTCTCGGGGATGATGGAAGCGAGGAGCACGACGCAAGCGGGCGGGCCGTGCAGGTGTGGTCTCGGTCATCATGCTGCCGAGGAGCACGACGCAGGCGAGCAGACCGCGCAGGCGTGGTCGCGAGGGCCATGTGGTCGAGTAGCACGACGCAGGCGCACTGGCGGCGCTGGTCTATCTCGGGAACATGGAGCCAAGGAGCACGACGCAGGCGGATTAGTCGCGCAGGTGTGTCTCGGGGATGATGGAAGCGAGGAGCACGACGCAAGCGGGCAGGCCGCGCAGGTGTGGTCTCGGTCATCATGCTGCCGAGGAGCACGAGCAGGCGAGCAGACCACGCAGGCGTGGTCGTGAGGGCCATGTGGCCGAGTAGCACGACGCAGGCGCACTGGCGACGCTGGTCTGTCTCGGGAACATGGAGCCAAGGAGCACGACACAGGCGGACTAGTCGCCCAGGTGTGTCTCGGGGATGATGGAAGCGAGGAGCACGACGCAGGCGGGCAAGCCGCGCAGGTGTGGTCTCGGTCATCATGCTGCCGAGGAGCACGACGCAGGCGAGCAGACCGCGTAGGCGTGGTTGCGAGGGCCATGTGGCCGAGTACCACGACACAGGCGGACAGGCCGTGCCGAGGTAGATCTCGGCAGTGTGTGGCCAAGGTGCTCGGTGCAGGCAGGCTGCGACCGAGGGACACTGCTCAGGCGGGCAGGCCACGCTGAGGCGAGCTCGGTGTAGGCAAGCTGCGACCGAGGGGCGAGACCCTGTTGGGTAAGCCGCCCTGAGATAGACTCGGCAGTGAATATGGCCGAGGAGCTCGGCGCAGGCAGGCTGTCTGCGCAAGCGTGTCTCGGGGGGTATGAAGCCGAGGGGCACGACGCAGGCGGGCTGGCGGCGCGGGTGTGGTCTCGGGCATTACGCGACCGAGGATCACGACGCAGGCGGGCAGACCGCGCTGGCGTGGTCGCGAGGGCCATGCGGCCGAGTAGCACGACACAGGCAGGCAGGACGCGCGGACGTGGTCTCGGGCACCATGCGGCCGAGGATCACGACACAGGCGGACAGGCAGTGCCGAGGTAGATCTCAGCAGTGTGTGGCCGAGGTGCTCGGTGTGGGCGGACAGACCGCGCATGGGGCCGAGATAGCAGGTTGCGCCGTCAGCCGAGGAGCTGACGCGGGCTGGCCGCGCATGGGGCCGAGGAGCCGAGGCAACGTGCGGCGTGTTAGCTGCGCATGAGGCCGAGGCAGCGTGTTGGCTGCCCATGGGGCCGAGGGGCCGAGGCAGCGTAGTGCTTGTCGCGCGCGTGGGGCCAACGCGCATGGGACCGGGGAGCCGAGGCGCGCGCGTGGGACCGAGGGGACGAGGCACGCGGGCTGGTCGCGTGCGTGGGGCCGACGCGCGCGTGGGACCGGGGAGCCGAGGCGTACGGGGCCGAGCCGCGCGCGTGGGACCGAGGGGACGAGGTGCGCGGGCTGGTCGCGCGTGTGGGGCCGACGCGGGCGGGTTGGCCTACGCGCGCGTGGGGTCGACGCGGGCGGGTTGGCCGCGCGCGTGGGGCTGGGGGGTCGAGGAGCCGAGACCAGCCCCAGAGGTCGCTGCTGCTAGTGCAGGTCGGCTGTAGTGGAGCAACCAAGGAGAAGACTAACGTACCGTTATTCCGGGCCCTCCTTCTAGCGCCATTCTGTTATGGTAAGTAACTTTTTTAGCCGTGGCCTCGGGGCCGTCGCGGCTCGATTCGGGTCCGGACGACGGGGATCTCCCTGGGGCGTTCCTCGGGGTCTCCCGGCGGCCGAGCACGGTCGTTCGGGTCGGCAGCTCGGGTCGGCGGGTCGGGTCGGTAGGTCGGGTCAGGAGGCAGCTCCGTCGCAGCACCGGGAAGAGGCGACGCCGTCTCGCACCTGCACACAGGTCAGGTCTGGAGCTCAGCCCGACCCCTCCGACGATCAAGTTAGCGACGTGGAGGGGGTCTAGGAGGAGGAGAAACCTCCGTTTGTTGAGTGTGTCATCCCCCTTTTTGCTTAGGACTCAGGGGTATTTATAGGGGAGGTTTGATGTTACCTGACGTAGCTGTCTGTAGGGCCGGACTGTACCTTTGGTGGCGTCTGACATTGCCACTGGGGCTGCGTGGGAGGCCGAGCTGCTACAGGGTATGGCGAGCCTCGGGCAGTGTGTCGCTTAGGGGGGATGCTGTCATGGTGTGTCACGTCGTCATTTTTGCCCCTATCAGGGTTGACTGTCTTTTTAACGCAATGCTTAGACTCCTTTGATGATTTTAGGTACCTTTTATTGCTGTCATGCTTCTTTTGCTGATCTTGATTTATCGAGTGAAATTTGTAGTTGTCTCGTGATCTATGGAGCCGAACGCAAGGGGAGTCGTTGGATCTCCATGTTCATATCCAGGTATTAGGTTTATTTTTTGGTTGATAATTCCGTGTCCATTTGCAAGTAACAATTATATAAATTCACTTGTTCGTGTCCCAAGAACATCTTGGTACTTTTACGTTTTCTCTTTATAATAAGGAGAAGAGTCAAGGCTTGGTACGAGTAAATTTATGTAATTAGGGATAACTACGTTTGACTCTTTGATTGGTATTGCAATATATCATAAATTGTGATGCTGTGCATGATGAGCATTGAATGTTCTCAAGTTTCAAAACAATAAATTTCAAGCTCATCCCCATCAAATTTCAAGAAAATAGTTTGTATCTTGATATAATAATGAAAATTCAAAATCACCAAGGTATAATACACTATGAATTTAATGTGTATTATAATTTATACTTGACTCTTAGTAAATTATGACTCATTAAATAAATGGTTGAGGGATCCAATGTACAAGGGATCTATAAAAAGAGAAGGAAAAACGATTGGTGGGACATTCTAGTTTTTGAAACCTCATCGAGCTTTTATATTTCGAACTATTAGCTCTTGGTCTCTCTTAAAATATAGAGAGTTCTTTTATCCTCTCATGTCTCACTTCTTTCTTCACCCTCTCTTTGTCTTTTCCTTTTTTTTGTTTTCACATCAAATTACAAGACCTTTAATATGCTTACCATCTCAGTTTAGTTCAAGACGATTCCAAACCAACTTGATCGGTTCAAGCCCACTTGACATAATTGAAATCAACTAAATCTAAATTAGACCATCTAGGATGATTTAAGATCTATTTTATAAGGATTTGAGGTTGGTTCCGTTTGGTTCTAGTTGAATTAAGTTTGGTTTAAGTTAATTAAGCTATAAACTATTTCAATTAGAGTTTTGGTTAAAAAAGAATTATTTTTATCAGTTTTTGATAATTCCTTATTGATGTGTTTTATCCTATATTTATTCTTAGAATAACTTAAGAAGTAACCTACTACTTTATAATTGTCATGACCCGAGTCTGATGAGCTAAGTAACCTATCAACTTCGTTTGATCTAAACTACTAATCAAAATACTTAAGTTGAAATTGATAATAATATACTCATCAGACCCATATAATTCAATCTTAATTTTGTCCACTTCCAATGTAGGACTAATTGGGGGTGTTACAATAATAGGAATGAGATTTCAGTGGAGAAGATTTTTTCATCACTGTGGAGAAGATTTTTTTTATCACTTATGAGATGCAATTTTTTTTTCAGTAAAAAAATGAATTAATAGATAAAAAAGCATCTATAAATTATAAATAATAAAATAATAATTTATTTTTTTATACAGTCCTGGTATCATCTAAGCACTCCAATGATCAGATGACTGGCAGTATATGGCTATTGACTGTATGTTTTGGTTACTTCAAGAACAGAGCACTTCAAAGTTTAAACAAGGTAATACAACCTTCTATCCCCGTAATGTATCAATGTTTGTTCGTTGCTTACTTGCGAAAGAAATTGCATATAGGACTGCTTAGTTTGTACTCTTGTATGATGTGTTGTTTAATAGGGTTTTTCTGTCTTCTAGCTGGTAAGAGAAGCTTTTTTGCATTCTTTTACTGGTTCAACTTCCTAATTGAACTTGTTTATTTCAAGTAATGACTAGAATGGTGCCTGGTGATAGATGTTTTTTAACCGCATCAGTGATGTGAAACAAAAAGAAAGAGAGACAAAGAGAATGAGATATGGGAGGACTAAGAGAATTCTTTCTATTTCAAGAGATATTAAGAGTTAATAGCTCAAAATATAAAAGCTTGATAAAATTTCAAAAACTAGAATGTCACCTTAATCTTTCTTCCTTTCCCTTTTATAGATTCCTTATACATTGAATCCATCAAATACCTAATTAATGACTCATAATTTATTAAAAAATAAATATAAATTATTAATATATATTAAATTTATGATGCATTGTGCTTTGATAGTTTTAAATTTTTATAATTATTTTAAAAAATAATCATTTTTTAAAATTTGACAGGATTAAATTTAAAATTAATTATGTTGAAACTTGAGAGCATTCAATGCTCATCATACACTGCACTGTATCAGTCAGACAAGGTTGGCACTGCAATATTTCACAAATCTTGCATGAGATCTGATCTAGTGGTTAGACTAAGTTGGGTTAGACAATATGTTGCACAACCACTGTTATTCTTTTAGGACCACACATGTTTGAACAGATAATTTCAAATGAATTCAACTTTTTGATTACCTGGATTGTGAATGTTGTGGAACATCTGGGTGTCCCACCTGCTATCAGTCTAAAATGTTTCCTCCAAATAAATGATAGTAGTAACTGATGTGGACCCTCTTTTTATATCCAATCATTATTTTTTGGATCATCATTTATATATGTTTTGACTTTAAAAGGATGCAGTCTTTGTATTTTAACCTCTAGCAGCTTATTGGTATTTACTAGAGACACAGTCTTCTTCTTCAATCTAATTACTCAACCTATTACTCCTCCATTCATGACTGCACCATTATCTTGGATCTTTGTCAAGATCATTACCATTTACTTTCTTGGAACAGACAGTCTCCATTTTGCTTTTCATCAGCTACCTTTCTTATGTTTGCTGCTGTTATTGTGAACTTTTTTAGTTGGCACAGACAACTCACCTACTGAATTATTGATTGCCAGGAGAGTCAAACTTGGGTGGACTTTACACATGCAGAAAACATGCCTCCAGCCACACCCCCCTATGTCTTACATCTGAATAGTATGGTCAAATCCACATGTCTACCAGCAGGTAGTTATTTTTACAGTTAACAACCCATTGGAAAGCTTCTAACTGCACAAAAGAAAGTTAGAGAGTTGTCTTTCCTCATATCAAGAGAAAGAGGTGTGTGTGACCGACTATTCTCCTATTACAAGAGGGTGTTCTATGTTTTCTCATTGTATTGGATAGCAGTTGTAGATCTCTTCATCATAGTGAAATCCTTTTAGCCTTGCTAAATCTGTTTGTGTTGAGTATTTTTTGCCCTTCTCAGTTTTCAGCTGTAGCTGCAAGAGATTGTTTCATTCTCATGGTGTTCTTGACAACCTTGGAGTATCATCCCACTGGAATTCTAATTGAAAGCTAGCTTTCCTTCCCCTTCCTCTTCCCATCATGTTGTGGGCAGTGCTGAATAGTGGGAGTTGAGAATGGCAGAAGCGCAGAGGCCTCTACCAACACAACCACCAGCTTTTGCCTCAAACCTCACCTTGAGAACCTTCCTACGGACCACACCCACTCGTTTCTTTATGTCTCTGTTCTCTGGTTGTCATTTGCTCCACTTGGTCGATGTTTCTGCGCGGAAACATGATCAGAGTGCTATAAAATAGGTAGAAGGGAAATGGCAGCAATAGGTGGACTGATACTTTGATAGGCAGGAGCAGGATTCATGGCTGATGGATCGTCTGCGGATTCCGGAGGAAGACAAACAGCCTCTGTGATCATCACCTGGGTCATGGCGGCATCCGGTGGTCTAATTTTTGGCTACGACATAGGGATTTCAGGTGGGTTTCAAGCTCAAGCCATTTCTTGCATGAACCGACTTGTCTCAAATAAGTGTTGATCTTGCTGCTGGATTCATTGACATGGAAGAGAAGCAATGTATGATCCTTGGTTTATCATGAGGCTGACATGATGCCCGTATCTCTTGGCATTCTTTGGATCAGGATTGGTAGCTAATTGCGTTACATGTCTTCTGCACAGGTGGTGTCACGGTTATGGAGTCATTTCTAAAAACCTTCTTTCCCAGTGTTCTGAGCAAGATGGCTGACGCCAAGCAGGACGAGTACTGCATGTTTGACAGCCAAGTCCTCACGGCCTTCACTTCATCCTTGTATATTGCCGGGTTGGCCTCATCACTTGTCGCCGGCCGTATTACGAAGGCCGTTGGACGCCAAGGGGTCATGTTGCTTGGTGGACTCACCTTCCTCATCGGCGCGGCCATCGATGCCGCCGCCGTGAATATTGAGATGCTCATCTTAGGCCGTCTACTGCTTGGAGTTGGCGTCGGCTTCACGAATCAGGTGTCTGGCAATTGCTACGATCACTTCAGTTAAGCTGAGGCTCTGAGTTCGAACCAAGATTGATGGTGTTGCATGAATCATGACAGGCCGCTCCGGTGTACCTGGCGGAGACGGCGCCGCCAAAGTGGCGGGGCATCATCACCACGGGATTCCAATTGTTTATAGCCATTGGCGTGGTGGCAGCCAACCTCACCAACTACGGCACGTCCTACATCTCCACATGGGGCTGGCGCCTCTCCCTCGGCCTGGCGGTCGTGCCCGCCGCTGTCATCATCCTTGGCGCTCTCTTCATCCCGGACACCCCCAGCAGCCTCGTCCAACGTGGAAAGCTTGACGAGGCTCGCGTCGCACTCCGCCGTGTCCGGGGCTCGATCGCTGATGTCGAGGTCGAGCTCATTGAGCGCTCCGTCGAGGAATCATCCAAGATGGAGGAGGGCGCGTTCCGACGGATAGTGCACCGCCGTTACCGACCGTACCTATTGATAGGGGTGGCGATCCCGTTATTCCAGCAGTTCACGGGGATCATTATGATAGCGTTCTTCTCGCCCGTCCTGTTCCGGACGTTGGGGTTCGGGAGCAACACGGCTCTGATGAGCGCGGTCATCTTGGGGGCCGTTAACCTCGCGTCGATCCTCATCTCCACCTTTGTAGTCGACCGCTACGGCCGCAAGCTCCTGTTCATGGTGGGTGGAGCTCAGATGATCCTCTGCCAGGTACATTCCTTTCGCTTCTACAGCTGAAAGCACGCAAAACTCTCGTGAATTAGCACTGAAACTTGCTCTGTTGTACACGGAGGTGTCCGTGGCCTGGATTCTTGGAGCCAAGATAGGCTTTGACGGACAGGCCACCTTGTCGAAGGGTTATGCGGTGGCGGTCTTGGTGCTGATGTGCGCATACGCCGCCAGCTACGGCTGGTCGTGGGGGCCATTGAGCTGGATCATCCCGAGCGAGATCTTCCCGGTGGAGATCCGGTCGGCGGGACAGAGCATCAGCGTGGCTGTCAACCTGGGCATCACGTTCATCTGCACACAGGCCTTCCTCGCCATGTTGTGCAGCTTCAAGTATGTCACCTTCATCTTCTACGCTGCCTGGATCGTGGTTATGACGGCGTTCGTGGCCTTCTTCCTTCCGGAGACCAAAGGGGTTCCCCTCGAGTCCATGGGCGAGCTGTGGAGGCGCCATTGGTACTGGGGCCGGTACCTCGTCGATGAGCATAAGCACGTCGGCACACCTTAGCCATGAGCGAGCTTAATGCTTTCTTTTCTTCTTTTCGCCATTAATTTTTTATGTTGCTTATAAGATTGTATAACGATCACGAAGAAATAAATACAAGGCATTAACATTAATTTCCTGCATCGTCCCTGCCGTATACTTGCTCTAAACCCAAAGTATGACCACTGAGAGTAAGCTTAAGCTTGTCTTCTTGGCCAGGAAGAGCTGTGTTTTTTGTCTTTCACTCCAAAGTATGGACCATACAACAGATATGTCTATGACTAGTGGTGCAATGGAATTTTATCTGAAACAGGGATTGCTTGACCTCAGTTCTCTTCCAGGTTCTTTAGAAGATGCCATTTACTGCTGCTGTAATCTGATATGTGGTCACAGATACATGCATGATCTCATAAACTGGTGATTTATATTACTGTCATTGGGAAGATCTGTGGAAAAGCCTGAACAGAGAGGATGAACCCTTTGAAGTCCAACATTAGATTGGGGTAAGAATGCAAGAGGTGTCAAGCTTAGAGACTTTAGCTGTTAAGCTTCAAAATTGTGCACTATTCAAGTTGCCGGGCAGTGACAATTATTTGGGTTAGACATTGATAAGTGGTTTTAGGGCAACTGTTTGAGAATTAAATGCTGAGATAAGGTTATCTTGTTCATGTAGAGATGGAGGTTTCTTCAGCTTAAAATTAGTGTTAGAACCCTTGAGATGTGAATTATAAGCCTCGATGTTATGCCTCGACGAGAGCATCATATGAACTAATTCGACCACTTAGAAATACATATATTTTTTTTTATCAAAAGAAAAAGAAAAAGATAGTCGAGATTCTCACCGATATGAGGTTTGAGAAGAATCAATATACCAGAGGTTATTTTTATGTTTACGACTGAATGAGAATTGTTTTACATATATGATATATTTTGATTACATTTTAAGATTTTTCTCTTTCTTTTATGTGATGAATCTGATAAAATATATTTTTTTCTTTATCCATGACATATGAGACTTCATGTGGTATCCAACAAATGGGTCAGGGGATTAGGTAGTGGAAAGAGCTTCTCCTTCATTGCTGTCACTTACAATAATCATGAACAATCTTTCTTTCTACCAAATATTTCTTAGACAAAAGACTTGAAGAAGCTTTCACCCAAACCTTTTACCACACAGTCAAGCAACAACACAGCTCTTTCTTTATATGAGATGGGAGTTAGATGTGACTTCTTAGTTTACTTATAAGAGTCAATCTCTTACGGAAAAATCCATTTAGTCCACCTGCCCACTAATTAGAGATATGGACATGCAATGGCTCTTCCGAATCTAAGACAATTACAAGTGTTTGCTCCTCAATTAGGAGGGTGTGACATATGATCTTCATCAACTTTGCCAGTTGTTGCTTGTGATGCATTATCATTGATATCATTGTTAAGGAATTGGAAAATGACAAGATGTATTATTCTTTTGGCTACTTGGATTCTTCCCATCATTGCTGCTGCTTTGTTCTGTCACTTCACTGATATGACACCCAAGTCAAAACCCTAACTGCCAGAGATGCCATGTTTCTTCTCTACTCTGAATGCACTCCTTAAATTCATCTAGAAGGATCTGCTTGCTTGAGGAAAACATCATAGTTTATATTGCATTTGCAGACATTTCTTTCTCTGCAGGTAGAGGTGGGCCTCAATACCTGCTGTTTAGTCTAACTAAATTATACATAAATGTATCACAAATTGAGATGAATTTTACTTATCTTTAGTGCCTTTCCTTCTTACTTTCATTGTTAATTGTGTCTTCAAAAAGATTATGATGCATGAAAAAGGATTAATCTGCATGATAAATAGAAGCTTTTCACAGAATCCTATCAGCAGTGCCTTTACTTCTTTTTCATTGACCTGACCATTACTGTCCTGATGATCTCCACACTGTGGATATAAGATAACGTTATTCTTGTTAACAGGAGGAGAGAGACTAAGAATCTTATCTGATCAGACACAAATGTAAACAAAGAAATAAGAAAGAGGGCATATATGGATATTATGTGTGTAGTATGTACAAGCGTGCGTGTATGAGACAGTGTCATTAAGCACTGCATACGATGAGACAAGATAACACAAAAATCGAACACTCCCAAAGAAAGTTGAGGAAATAGAGACTGACAGCAGCTATCAAGACGTGGAAGAAAGAGTTCATGCAAAATCACCCATAAATGGATCATCGAACAACATGTCAGGCCACAAGGAAGGAGGATTAATCCCACTGTTACCGCAGCTGGAAGCACTACAAGCACCACCCACCAGGTTGCCGATGGAGACGTCGGTGAGAGGAGGAAGAGGTGAATTAGGAGACATGAATGGTGATCCCGGTGAGTTGTCTCCCAGGTTAAACCCCGTTAAGTTGGAGGATTGGTTGGTCTCGCTGTTTATAGGTTGATCAAACATGGAGCACGGGATCTCAAGCTCTGGCAATAACGGGTTGTCGGATGTTTGGCCATTGAAATCTTGAAGAGGAGTTGGAGAAGGGATTGAGAGTAAAGAAGACATCTGGGAGTCGAGAAGACTGTTGGTCTCCAAGTCTGCGCCGGTGAAAGTGCTAAGGTGATCGGTACCTGAACTACCTGCCATGGCGGCGGCGGCAGCCAGCTGCTGGAGGTACTGCAGCTGTGCAGCCTCGGCCTGCAGCCGCGCAGCGTGGTCGTCCAAGGGGCGGCCGCCGATGAGCTCTCCGAGCTTAGCCAAGGCGATGAGCTGCTGAAGGGCGTCAAAGAAGTCGGTCCTCGGGCGGTGCGTCATGGGGTCGAACCCCATCTGGATCAGCCTCTTCTTGAGGTGGGTGTTCCAGAAGTTCTTGATCTCGTTGTCAGTCCGGCCTGGGAGATGGGAAGCAATCGCCGACCACCTAAAACGTCCGAAAGCGGTTTACACCGAGAGCTTCGAATTATATGATCATTTAACTACAGTGCAGGAAATGCATGTATTACTTGTTGCCAAGAACAGAGTGTAGGTTGAGAATGATCTGCTCCTCCTCTGGGGAAAACCTGCCTCTTTTGATATCTGGCCTCAAATAGTTAGTCCATCTTAGCCTGCAGCTCTTCCCACATCTATTTAGTCCTATAGCAGAACACAACCAAATTTAGATGCCAGGATCCAGCCACAGAGAGAGAGAGAGAGAGAGAGAGAGAGAGAGAGAGAGAGAGAGAGACCAGCTAGCTTTGGGAGGGCTCTCCAACTGCCATGGCCGTGCTTCTGGACATACTGGACAAGCTTCTGGTCTTCTTCAGGTGTCCAGGGACCCTTCTTGAGGCCATTCTCATCACAGCAAGGGGATCTCCCCATTGAAGTCTCCGGCGGCCAGATCAAGGGTGGCCACTGGGTTGTAGAGAAAGAGAGAGACCACAACTCCCTCTTAGGTTATCCCACTTCGCCACCCGAAGCTCGGTCTCCCATTTATACACACGTTAAGCTTTAGACTCGGTTGTCCAAAAAGACCAATCCACCCTTCCCTTTCACCTTTCATTAAGCATTACAGGGATCAGAACACAGAGAAAGATGTTTGGAATTCCGAAACACCCACGGGAAGAGCCGCCATCACCCTGTACGTATATATTGCGTACGTGATCTGGAGACGTCCACGTGCCCCAAGGCCGTGGGGTGGTCAAGAAAAGCTTTCCCATGCACGCAACACCGATGGAGAGCTTCTTCGTGAGGCTTCCATGTCTGATCGACGTTCACACGTAACTTTATTTTCCAGCTTGGCTTTTTCTCTTTGCATGCATACAACCATCCCACGTAAACGCGTTTTGCTTTTCTCGTGCATACAACCATTAATCAGCACAGTCTGAAAACGCAGTATAGAGACAATTTGATGTATGCATGCGACTTGGTCAGCCCATGATACATGGATGTCCTACTGTTTGATGTCATGTGTTGGTCATCCGAAGCAACACGACGTAGCCGTACAGCTGCCGGGAATACAGTATATATAGCAGCGTTAGGTGGACATGTCTTGTACATGGATTGACTCTGAGAGAAATAGTCATAGGATGTGAACTGGATTAAAATGAAAAGAAGCGAGTCAGAAGCCTACATGATCCAAGAAAAGATGCAGCTTTGCAGGGAGATGATGAAGCAAACCCCGCAGTGCGAGATGCTTCAGAAATGGACGATGCAGCATCCATCAGCAGTTGACACGGCGAGTGGCCATGGCGTAGGTTTCTTTGGGAGCAGTAGCAGATGAACGACACTCACAAGGGTCCGACCATCCTGTTCCTCGTGGAAGTTGACAGCTTTCCCACTCTAACCAAACCCTTCTCTCATAGGCTCTCATTGCCAGATAATATCGGGAGCTACTTGTTCCTCTTGACCCTCTTATACCTTCATCAAGATCATTAATAAGTGTCACAAACGTAGCTCTTTGACATATGGTTTAATTAGTGAGGACATATATAATGCGACCATGAGATCTCTCACTTGCACCTTTCCTCTTCCATCATCTTCTCCTGACCAATCATCTGTGTGTTCCCAAGAAACAAGAGGTAGTACTAATGTTGTTCTTAGGATCAATATAAGGAGAATGGATAAGAAGAATGACATGGTTTCTTCACAGTCCATGGAATGTAACAGGAAGAGTCTTAAGTCTTCCTGTTGTTCTATCACCAACATCATGGCACCACTATCTCTTGCATGACCATTTAGCGGATAATCTTGGTGAGCACAAGCATATCTTGACAAGGAAGAGACGAGGCATTGCAAGGACTTGATCAAGAAAAAACAAAGCTTTCTTCCTTTGTTAACAGTATCGAAGCTAAGGATAGTAAGATACATCTTAATGATATGGTAACAAAGGTCATGCATATGTATATATATCTGGTCAAGAGTAGATAACTCTCGGTATAAAAGTAAAGAAAGAGGAGAGAATATAGCATAACATCGAGCTGCTTTCTGGATCACTGTGCAAAATCGTCAATGATCACATGGATATTTAGATGAGATGTGGACAAGAGGATGATGACACTTGTTTTGACGGTGTGTATGGGGTAGCAAAGAAGTTGGTGCAGCCAACACCCAAAATCTCCACCATCTCTCTCATCTTCAACAACAACGCCCCTTCTTTGAAGACATTCTTCCCGGCTGACGCATTTCCTCCCACCCAGCAAACTTATACGGCCACCACCACCGCACATACGAAGCCTCACGCATCGTATACAAAGGATCAGAAGTTGCAGAGTGCGTGCGCATGGAGGAGAGAAGGTTTGTTCCACCCCGAGGTTACCCAAAGCAAAAGCAGCTCCTTTAATAAAGATTTTGGAGACCAACTAAACCTACAAAACAATACACACCTACTGGCGGTGGCATCACTGGCTACAAAGAGCAAACGCAAGAGGACAGGAGAAGAAAGGTCTTCCTCCCTTCCTCCTTTTCTCTCTCTCTCTCTCTCTCTCTCTCTCTTTCCTTTCTGCTGCATGGTTCTTTTTTCTCTGGACTTGCATCACTTGGTGTGAGCAACAAGTTAAGCAATATGATGTTAAATCCCACATCAGAGGAAAGCCTACCGACTCACTTCCTCAGCTAAGCTAGTGTGTCTGATACTTTTAGGGTTGCTTCCACAATTAGGGTTCCTTGTCGAATGGACCATATGCATCCTGAGGTAAAGCAAATAACAAAAACGCATGCATCTACAATCGACATCGGATTGGCTATATCACCTCTCCGATGATGGATATGTACAAACACTAATCATCTGATTCTAATCATGTCTCTCGGTTTTCGAGCACTACACAACACGCGGCAACTGCTCATGTAAATTGCCTTCAACTTTGTCTGCAAAGTTGAGACCAATACAGGATTTACGGAGAGAAGATAGAAGAGCGCAAATAGCGGTCGAGTCTTACGATACTTTGCGAGATCAATGCCATTTGCTTCCGATCTAGTGCTCCATGGTAATACTACTAATACAAATTGCGACTGTGTCTTACCAGTTCATCATTTGATGGACAATAAAAGGAGGAGGACTACTAGAATGCCACACACGTGAATGGTATCTCAGTTGTTGTTTAGATCAACCTTGTAAACTAATGAGTTGTAGGACAGTAATAGTCAGATGTCTTAGATGTAGGGTCCTGCAGATCTAATGCTGAGTTCATCATATCTTTCCCATTTCAATGAAAGTAACAGGCAGATGTCTTTGTTGTTTTCGAGCTCTCTTTCTTTAAGAGAAGTTGAAACTTCATGGCCAAGTGGTTATGATTTGAGACCATCACTGTCCTAATTACTAATGCATTATGATGTACAGAATGAGGATTGTGATAGTAGAAGATACAGTAAATGGGAAGGAATCAACAAGCCTGAGGTGAACAAAAGAAGACATGAAGGTTTTGTAGGATGTTTCTGTGATGAGATTGCTGACAAGGTAGACCACTTTAGGACAACACTATAAGCAGCATCAGAGGATTCTTACCTTCAGCACTTTCCTATTGCTACTTCACTTAATGTGTCAGGATTTTTTGCATTGCCAAGATCTGTGAGCTGCTTTATCTCTTCTTTCTCATCTTACACTATGATCCTATACTCGGTGCTGACAAAAGATTGAAACTGATTCATCTCGGACGATGCAAGTCCACAGATCATGTCAAAGTTATCCCCTGTGTGTCTAAGGTTCAGCATAGAGTTGTTTTCATGCCTTGCTAAATTTATCTTATTAATTTTTTCTTAAATGCAAAATAGAAAATATTTGGAAGTAGAAAGAAAATGTGTTGTCCTCATGTCACTCATTCGAGGGGCTGACTCTGACTATTCGATGAGATCCAACCTGAATCAATTGTCCTAATCATGCATTTTATATGACAGTACAAGAGTCATGTAAGGGACATGAGGGGATTACTGTTTTATATGACCACATATGGAAATTGATTCCTTCAAATGAATAATGCAAGGACAATGGCAGGTTAGTGGCAACTGATTCACATATGTCAAGTACAGTAAGTGGTGTTTAGACATTACATTGATGTCATAAAGGAGAAGAAGAAGAAGAAGTAGTTGGTAAGCATGAGCTGCAAAAATGAAGAGAAGCATTAGCTTTCAACCACAAAACCATGTAAACTTGCAGTGCATGAATGAGACTGAATGTGATAGCTTTCAAGAAGGCTGTCATCATCTCTCTATTGAGACATTCGGGTTAGTTAGCATATCATTGTACAAGTAAAGTTTCATGTTTAAATCTATGAACAACGTGCATTTGATGTAATATTTAAAAAAAAAAAAAAAAGAAATGTACAACCTCATCGCGACTTAGTTTCCCCGAAAAAAATTGAGCAATACATCCCAACATACAGATCAGTTTAATAATTTACCTACAAAATTGTTCTTAAATGCTATGTTATGTTGTGTATATGAATGATGTATTTAAATATCTAAAAGGATATCTATAATCAATATTAACTAATATATGTTAGAATTCAGAAAGGTAAATATGATATTTCCAAACTTCAAAGGGCAGACGTGTCAAACTTTTTTGTTTTTGGAGAAAGAATTGAAGTTGGCAGTCAAACCTACACTTGACTTTCCACATATTTCTTCCCCTCTCTTTGACATGACTTTTATCTGCCTCATTCCCACGAGCAGGAAGGAGTTGAACTACCTCCACATTAACACCGCATCGAGTTAAAATTGTTGACGACAGTGTTAGCTTTGACAGGCGGAGACCAGCCTAAATCGGAATTTATATCTCAAGCATGAAAAAGCTCGAATCTGTCACATCGTCATCTTTAATTCGACACCCATCGAATATAATGTTAACTCGATCCATCGATCGAACGGATGATCAGCAGCATGATGATGTTAACAAAAACGTCTGATGATGTTGAAGTAATGCTTCACACCTGTTTGAATGTTTCTGTTAACTCAGGTGATCAACACAACGATGCTAACCACAATGCTTAACGATTTAAGTGACTCATCATGTTCGACAATCTCATAAAATCATTTTCATACCATAGATTAACTCTCCATTCAATCCGATTCCTGTAATAAAAAGTTCTACTAGGCCCTTGTAGTTTTTGCAAGATTCTTTATCGATCCCAATCAAACCGCGACGTCAAACTTACGACAACCAACCAAAATTTACCTGAATAAATATCACGTCGTCGTCGACCACCACGATGTATCATCGATATCACGGAATAAATGACCATAATAGAGAAACAAGCCATGCTAGGAACCTTTGGGCCCTTTGCTCTTTGTTTTGGCTCAATTTCCACCACATCCCAATCAACAAGGGAATCAACAACGAATGAAACGATGACATAATCTAGTCCAGCCATTTATTTGTCCAAGCTGGTCAACCTTAATTCCAAAGACATGAAGAAGTTCCCAGTACAACAGGTTTCACATGGGCTTCCAAACGAGCATGAATCAGAGGCATTCTTCAACCAGAAAACATAATTCGATGCTAGCAAACTTAACCTACATCAAAGCTACTTGAACAGTTCAACAAGAAATCCCACTCTTTTGGTTGATAATAAAGTTGTGGTTGTTCTCTTCACTTTTGCCGCCATCGCTCTATTAGTTCCTGGATACCTGAACTTGAGCAACTCGAGGTAGCAGTAGCTGTGGTTCACGCTGAATGATTTCTCTATGAAAAAGCATGCCACAAAAGAAGAAAAAAATCTTAAACAATTATACAGACAAAAGAATATGGATCAGAATCTGTGGAGTTGATTACTTACCTGCAAAATCACAGCTGATCATGAAAGATTCAGTTAATAGGATGATATTGATCAGAAACTCGTTTCGGGGGCAGCTTCCGAAGAATAAAAAGAACAAGAGCTGATGGGAAAATCTCAACCAACTGGAAGATTTTTAGAGCAGATTGTGATTAACGTCAAGAACTAAATAACGATGGTTAATAATAAACGTGACCGATGATCACTCATACAACAATAAATACTTGCATTCTTTATTGAACAAAAAGTGTGAAAGAAATAAAAGAAAGGCAATTTACCATATAATAGATGAAATTTAAAATAGGATGATCCATGACATCAAGGTCAGCATCGTTGTCAAAGGCAGAGAGAGCAACCTGGCCAATTCAATAAGCTATCAGTGCATATATACCGTAAAATATATTGTCCAGATGAAGATTTTGTGGCTGCAGGGACCCCAATCAGATCAGATTTAGGATAAAAGTCAGAATCTGAATGCCCACTGTCCTCTAGTGACCCAATTCTTATCTTGGATGTGAATCCATATATATTGAGCTTTTCCAAGCATTCTATATTAACAACGCAACTTTTGCATGCATCAAAAGGGGCAGAAAAATTGAAAAAACAAAAACAATTTCTTACCACAAAGCACCGTATCAAGAAACATGTGCAGCATATTGCTGTAACTGAACCAACCTGCCAATGATGTGGATTTCAACAATCAATTTAACAGCCGACATTTTCCAAATCATAAGCTATTCCAACAAATTAACCGAGGAAACAACTGGATTTCAGTTTTGTTAATTGCATAAAGTGCTTAACATAGCTCAAAAAATAAGAGGAGCCCAATTTGGTGTAGGAGAGGGAGGAAGCAACTATCCAGCTCAAAAAGGGGAAATTTGGGGTGTTGCTTATTGGAAAACTAGTAGCAAAGACCTTTCCAAGCTGGTCCAAGTCAAATTGAGACAAGAGAGGACTCATCACAACACCCAAGTCCTAATGCTAGTGTTTGCTGAGATTTACAATTTTCTAAAACTATTTCAAATAAAATTTTTATCCTCATTTTACATTTTACTTGGTTTCTCAAGTCATTATAAGGACATTACTAAGTTGAACAAGTAGTTCTCCAGTTAAGATTTCCATTTTTAATATTTTAATTCATCACTTTCAGTGAGTTTTGTGAAGTGACAAAATCATTTCTTCTCTCTCAAGACACATATATAAGTGAGCTATGTAAGCTCAATGCCTGGTTGGTGGTTGTTATTATATATATATATATATATATATATATATATGAAATACAATTTAGCTAAGTATCTTTTTTCCTCCCTCTTATTCTTTTGCAGGAACTACAATCCCTCAACTGTTTGGTAGGAAGAGAACCATCCTATCAACTTCTTAACCATTCGTAAGAACTTCAAGAATGGATAATCAATGAAATGTTATAGTGGTCTCCTTAAAAGAAAAAAAAAAGAACTAAAGATTACAGTCAGTATATTTTACAGATAGCCCACAGCACACTTCCAGAGCAAGACACTCGCAGAGAAAAGGGTGGCACGTTATCAAATTCCTTCCAGCAAATCAAAAAGTAAAACTAAATCTTATAACATATCGATTGTCAAATGCTTAAATCTGTTTTCCTTCCTTTCATTTGCTTCTCCATAACATCAAGTGATCAGATGTCCCAGAAATGGTGTGCTAGTAACAAGCAAACTACCATTGAAACTTGAAGAAATAGAGTTCAGTGATGCCACCAAATAGGGCAGGCAAGCAAACAATAGATCAGCTTCCAAATTAGGTATAGTGAAAATAGTTTGGCTTAGTATAATTGCCAAGAGCTGCTATGAAAGATTCAAAAGCCAGACTGTCAAATTCCTATCATATGACTGAAATATTAGCGATCGTGAAAGAAAAATTGGTCATCAGAGATTATATTTTTAAGATACCTCATTCAGCTTTTTTCGACGACCCTTGGACTCAATTGGGAAGCGTCTCAGCATGAAAAATAGCCTTTAATGAGAAGAAAACTATATAAGACATACATAAGAAAAAAGATATGAAAACTTTTGTTATTTCTGTAGCAACTATATGTCAATAAGAATAATTACCTTCCACCATAAATTAAAAATCCCAGAGCAGCAAAGAAGGAAATGACTGTAAAACATAAAACATCCAACAAAATACAATAATTTCAGTATATGAATGACTGAATAATCATTTGAAAAATAAATTTTGATTACAAATTTTCCCTGTGAGAAGGTATTTAATTCAAAATAGCAACCAATACCCACATCGATAATGATAGTAAACAATGATTGACCTTTGACAGCACATAGGATTGTATAACTAAAACTATCCCATTTATAGACCTGATAAGAAGAGTTTAGCAACTTCTGTAGCAACTGGCTTAGGACTTATTTGTGCATAGGCCCATATGCAAATCTGCAATTCACAAGCCAAAGTAACTTTATGCAAACTTATAGACTCAAGAATTATTTTTAGTTTTGTTAGCTTACCTGTATCAGATATACAACACCATTTATTATTAGATATGCTGGTCTAAGCTTAACAATTGGAAGGCTTCTAGCCTGCATATGTCAAATATAGGTAAAAGCTATGGGTTTTGACAAATGATTATTATAAGAGTGATCAAACCAGAAGAATATCAGTACCTGATAATATATCTCTGCCCAAAACAGAACAAGTAAAGTGTATGTTGAAAAAAACAACAGTCCGGGAAGGTCTAGAAGTGCCATTTCCAAAGCCTGAACTAGTAAGATTATCACACTGTTAGAAAATGTATATAAAAGGACAAGTCTAAGATAAAAGATGGAAACCAAAATCAATAAGGTAACCATGATTATTGTCTTGGTTGATATCCAACAAAATTATTTACCGCAAATCAATTTATATTCAATAAAAGCATCACTACTAACATGTTTCCGTTCTTTTTAGTTAAATCTGACCATGTATAATTGCAGAACAATGAATCCTGCTTCCAAAAACAGTAACAAAATATCCTTTACCGTTTCAGTTAGCATGTAACTCAAACAATATATGATGGTTACAAAATTTTCTATGTAGCAAGAAAATTCCTATGCACTGTAACCATGTTTAGCTACATGAATACATACTAATTACACAATGTTACAAACATCATTGCCCCGGACATCAAATCATACAATAGCTACAATATTTGATTGCTAACCACATATAACAACAGATTGTTGGAAAAATTTGTCAAACCAAGCTACATGTAGTAATGCAAAGAAAAAAATTTAGCTGAACATAACTCATTTTAGTAGCACCATATCCACAAAAGAAACAGCCTACCTTTGATTTGATAAGAAACACATCATGATATAAACCAAACAGAACCGCACGCACTGCAAATTCATGTGATAGTTAATGCAGAGAAGAACATTTAAATGGAAGAAATTTAGTCCAAAGCATCCAAAACTTGACATACGTCCATTCACCACAACATTCATCAGGTGGAAAAGTTTCTGCGTCGTCCAGCCATACTCTGGTACTCTGAGCTGAATCCTAATCAGTTGTGCCTGACGAGACAAAAAGTCATAGCTAAGGTTACAAAAGCTGAACATAACTAAGCAGGTTCAAATGCAGTAATCCAGCTAGAGTGTGACAGAAAATGATGCAACAAGCACAGTAAGTTGTAAATAATCCGCTAGACGTCAACAGATTTTACACTGTTTTTCTGCTGATGGACAGGAATTTAAACAAACATGTAGCCGACAACAGACATTCAAATTTCGAACTTGACAATGATCATAAAGTTTCATTGTTTCGCTATGTCCCGAACAGCGACAATCATGCCCAAACAAGAAGGTATCATCGTTGGTAGCAAGAAGCGATCTTTTCATAACGAGGAACCAAGAAGCCTTAGGCAGGCAACATTCGCATCTGTGTCGATGTGAATCACATTCTCGCCCCCTCGATTAACGAAGAAAATGCCGATGCATCTCCGCGTGTCCCACCAAAAAAGGGTAAACAACAAGGGGAAAGAAAATGTGATTCGCACCAGAGCGACGACGGAGACGAGGGCGTAGGAGGCGCAGAGGGCGCAGAAGATCCCTCGCTGCCACTTCTCCGACCCGTCGATCTCGTCCCACCATGCTATGGCGTCCGCCACCGTGCCCTCTCCGGCGAAGTACCCCACGGCCGTTCCCCACCGCAGCGCCGCCATCAAGGAGGCCAAATGAGAGTCTGGTCTTTCTTCCTCGAGTTCCCTCTCGGCTCTCGCCCTCGTCCTCACCGCACTACAACCATGAGATCCGAGAAAATGGGGTAGACGTGGGGACAAAAGGGAGCGGCACCGAGGCGGCCGACGCGACTCACGTGGCGGCCGTAGGTATCATCGGGCCCGCGTTGGTGGTTCCGCCACCGAAACCCTGTCAGCGTGTTGGCCTTTTCGTTCGTGTGCGACTCGGTCGAGTCGGACTCGACCACGACAACATATCCAACTCGACTCCATCTCTTCTTGCGTGGCGTCTTACCCGCCTTCTGATTGGAGGCACAGGTGGAGCCGCCTGTTGTCTCCAGACCGCAATGGAACCCGCGTAAGACTCAGTGGTATGCTCTAAACGTGCGTGTGTATATATATATATAATATCTTTTATGCCGTCCTTGGGTTTAGTTCTTAACGTTCAACCGTAATAATGTTAACTATCTTCTTGTATGTTTCAATTAGCTGTCAAACTTTGGTATACCAATTAATAATCGAAGGTTAAGATTAAATATGGTATCTAAATGTGACTCTAAGTGTAACTTGATTTATAATTGAGATTAATTCTTATATATATATATATATATTATCTTTTAATTTTTTTTTTGAACGGCTCATCCAATTACATTTTTCTTAAAGAAACAATAATATATTTTTTTATATTTAAAATATTTATTTAATTATGATAGTATCTCAAATTCACTTATCTTTTGTTAAAAAAAACATCTCGAAAACAAAACTATCTCTTGAAACTATAGGCCATGGAAGCATCAGGCGATGTAGTTGGCCTTTGGTTCCTTTCTTTGGTGCCTTCCTACGTGAAGCTCTATACAACGGGAAGGGAACTCCAACATCCAACGATGAGCAGTCCACATATGCCACTTCCAACGCAATCTGCACCTGCCATGTATAGGGTTTCAAGTGAAGCGTTCGTCTCCTTCTTTTCTTCCTTGTCCTTCAGAAGCACTACGGAAGATGGCTAGCAATCCATGACATCATGGTGGGGTTGGGCTCACATAAGCTTGCAGATTACCCCAAGGAAGAGAAGATAAGATTATGTACGAATGCAGATGAACTCCGATCGTCTTCCAAGATCCAGAAGCCTAAACACTAGCTAACGTACGTGAACCACGTGAAACGAATAGAAGAGTTGTTTGACCGAGAATATATGCTGGTTGGTCGCTTCCGCGTCGGGGAGATGAAGATGACAAGTCGAGGAAGAGGAAGATCACAGGATCTAGTGGGTCACATCATCTCTAACACGCACGATTCGGTGACGTAGTAGAATCTTCTAATCGTTCATGGCATCATCGATGTCGTCTTTTCACGATAGGTTACTGTCACAAGCTTGAGAAAGAATCGTACAGAAGGACACATGGAATGAGTTGAATTGGATTAGAACTCTACGACAATGCCTCTTTGCTTTTAGCACACATCAAAGGGAGAAGCATTTGGTGTGCAGATCAGCCTCCTCTTAGAGGGATGAGATGATTCAACACTCATCTCGCATTAACTGCAAGAAACAGTCGATGGTTTTTTAATGGACTCACAGCGTACATGAATGCGTGAAAGAGAAATGCACTGGTTTTCTACTGCGTGCAGTTTCCTTTGTTCGGCTGCCCACAGGAATGCAATTGCAAGATATATGCATACGCTGGAAGGAGAGATTATAGATCAAAGTGACAATAAAGAGAAGCACGGGAAAAGTTCTTTTTGGTGTGTTCAACACAGAAAGTCCTTTTCCTTATCCTGTCAAAAACTTTCACAATTTATCATAAAATCTTAGGTTTGAATCTCGCTTGCATCACAATATCTTTCGCTTTCGAACTGAATATGGACAAGTGACATAAATTACCACTAGATAGAACGATCTCTTGAGAATATAATATAACAAAAAGTTGATTATGAAGGCATCATTACAATGTGATAAATATCGAGATCGAGTCATCGAAGACAAACTAAGTAAGCTGAGATAATGAGAGAAACAAAAGTACTGGCAATGATGAGTACCAACTAAAGAGAGAGCTTTTCCTTGGAAGGAGACACGGACTCACATGTGCAGAGTGACCAAATGAATCCCGGTTTTGATAAGCTGGTAAATGGATCGACACGTTACTTAGGAGATGCGAAGCGGTCAAGGCATTCGCGAGCTGTTCGCCGGCAGGTCTTCTTTTGGATTGTTGGACGTGCATGAACTAGAAAAGATCGGAGTTTGAAGGGTGCAAGAAACGCGCGTAGGACAATTAATTACGTCAACTAAAAGTAACGTTATGGGAATTGCATGAGCCATGCAACAATTTGGGATCGTCAAACATGCTAGCAAAAACTGGTACTTTCCTCTGCAAATAATATGAGTGGATCGAATCTGTACACTCGAGCTAAAGACGCTGGTGATTTCTCTAACGATTACCTGAGATGCTATCAAGAATTTGCTCGCTGAAAACATGTTAATCTCAGACGAAATAGATGTTGTGATTGTATGTTTTAACTGTAGAAATACAGAACACATGCAACAATCCCACCCATTCTTTCCCACAGGGTTTTTATAAGCGTATATATATGTATATACAATCTATTATCTCTTTCGTAATATATGGTAATCAACGACATTATCTCCTTTCTCTGCATGCAGCACGGAACAGTTTGCCTTCTTCTAGCTTCGATGGAGTCAGAAAGAAAGCGAAAGGCCTTCGGCTTTGCTTGGGAGCATATTGAATCTATAAACAGCTAATGAACATTAATCGGCGAAGACTCTCCGAATGGATGATGCAACCATTTTAACCCACGAAACCAATAACTCCTTCGGCTTCTTCTTGTCATCATCCATCTGTTCGTCATCTTCACCGTCTCTTCCTTCGTTGGCAGCCAAGAGATATGGAGGATAATCTTCATCCAACGAGTCGAAATCTATAGCACAATCAACGTAGTCTGCGCCTGCCATGGCTAGAGCTTCAAGTGAAACACCCATCTTCTTCTCCGTCTTTTTCTTCTCACCTCCTTCTGAGCTCTTTATCCTACCACTCCACAGGTATATATAGCAAGAGGTCACCTACACAGCCAGTCAGAATGATCTGATCTGATGCGAGTAGAAGATAATTAATGGGTGCATGTGTGAACTCGGAATTTTCTCAGGCCAGAAAAATTCAACTCTACGACAAGTTCATGAAACCTGTGACGAGCCACTCGTTGTCGTGCACCTGTCTACATGAATAGTAAAACTACTGACGAGTTGTTTGACCGGGAGAGTTCGTCCTCGGGGCATCTTCTCAAACACACCACTCATGGAGAGCTAAAGACGATCACTTCATCTGCAGAGTGAATACAGAGTAATGGACCGCCAAACTTTTTCGTCCAACACAGTTCCATTAAGTGTTCGTGAAACCTGTGATCGCTGCTTGGTATTTGTATGTATATAAATCCATATGACTGCGAAAACCTGTGTTCCGAACGTTGGCAGTCAAAACCTGTCTATGAGAAGGGAGCTATTTGACTGGAGAATGCATGCACGACGTCCTCTATGAGAAGGGAGAAGAGGACGCGACCGGTCTTACTCGGTGTTGCATGACATCATTGATTCCGAACGTTGCCAGTCAAAACCTGTGTTCTACAGAACCCAAAAGAATACGTGATGAGAGAAAAAGGCTTGTTTGTCTTGGGGGCATTTAAGCAAGCCACTCACAGGCATATCATAAGATATGGCTCGTTGTCTGTCAGCTATCAGTTCAGATATTGTAGAGATATCCAACCACTCTAAATTGCCAGATTTCTCAGATTCAGTACACTATAACACACTGCCATAGAGAAACAGCCAAAGCATAAAAATATGAGATAGACCATCAAGAACCGTTTGAGTAGATCTATCTATTTCAGAGAAAAAAGGGTGTGGAAGAAGAGGCTACTGGAAGAATTGTTGCAACCAATAACAACTAAAACCCAAAACAATTAGCGTCAATTAGTGTCGGATTCAAATATGAAATCTACTATACATAGAGTTAAGGAGTATCTTGGCTTAATTCCTATCAGTTGTAGTGTATGCTTTTCCGGAACTAGGTTCGCCAAGGGAGACCGAGGCTAAGGACTGGGAAGCCCAAGCCCTTGCATTCATTGCCCCTTCCTGCAAATTGCTTCGCTTGCATGGGTACAACCTACCGACACCCTGCTTGGCTTCTTCAGTGTATGCCCGCAGGTGATTCCAGAAATTTATCAAGCTTGCATATCGCATCTGCCTCCTCCATGCTCGGTGCAAACATGCATTGAGGCTCGGCAGGAGGAAATAAAGCAGCCTCATCAGCAGGAAACAACTTGCTAGTGCCAAATAACCATCCTGCTGCAGCAATTTCTCAGGTGATCTTGCCCATGAGAACGGGCAGCTTTCTTGCATGTCTTCTTCCTTGGGCTCAGTATCATTTGGTGGGTCCACAAATTTATCCAGGGACATTGATTTCACTGATGAAGGACCAACACCTGCCACAGTGAACAAAGTACGATAAGCATAAAATGTTGCAAAGCATATAAAACCATGTCTCGGAATTTGTTAATTTGCAATCTTTGTTACATTCGACCAGAACAACGAGGCCCTCACAGTCCGGACCAAGTAAAGAAAAACTCAATGCATAAACACAGTTTAGTTTCATCTAACTGTACATTGTATGATAGTTTTTAATCACTGAAATAATTGTTTAACATGACATAGTTTATTCCCGAAAACAAGATAAAGAGCATAATTCGAGGAAGATTGGAACCATAAAAGGAAACTGGAACATAACTATGCAATGAAAAGTCTTGTAGGATCCTACTACATCCAGAAAGGGCCAATAATACTAAAACACAATATACCTGTTATGTGATTGTAAAAAGCAACAAGGGAATTCACGTTTCGTGAGCCATGATACCGCACCCTCATAGTTGAATTTAGAAGAAAAAGGGTTGGAAAACCATGCACTCCATATTTTGAGATTATGCTGCAATTGACAAGTTCCAGATGTAAATGCAACTGCATCCATATATTTGACAAATCATGTAATTTGAACAAACTTTGTTCCATACCTTGGCCTGATAACAGATTCTTCAAATGCAAAATGATGGATGGTTGGGAACAAGTTTGACAAGATCTGGAAATTTGGTCGGCAGATTTTAGAGAAGGGACACCAAGATGCATAAAAGAGAAGGGCCACATATTCCTCCCTGTTCTTCTGCACTATACTCAATGCCTTCTGCAAAACAGCTTCATCTCCCTACATACGGGTAAAAGAATGTCTCAAATCATAAAGAAATAAGTAAATTGATATAGTTTAAAGGATTTCTTCTGTTGGTAGAAAAAGAGAAAATGAAGTTTTGACAAGGTTTCCAAACAGCGTCCAAAACAAGAAAGGGCCCTTACAATTACCCTGGTTGATCAGAGATAATGGCTAACACTAATACCAAGACCAACAAGAACATCAAGAAACCATCATAGAAGTGCGCAAAAACATATGAAAAAACAAAGAGCAGAAACTAGAAAAGCCATAGAGGTACCTAGTATGTAATGTCATCTTCCCAGGAACGGTTTGAGAAATTAATGAAGTTAATGAGTTTTTTTGTCTGTAGTACAATTTTGTGAGGCTGTTATGATCACAGGCCCATCAGTTCGTCTTCTGCCCATGTCACTTTATTCAGAAGCAGTGGTTTTTTCATCCAACAATTTTGGTGTATAACAGACAGTTAGAACAGCACTATTACCAATTAATTATTGTTTTCCTTGTACCCTGCAATTGTCACATTCCAATGTTTTATCCAGATTGAGTTGGATATCTCAATTCTCAAGGACAACCTTATTTAATAAGTGTCTTTGTACATCTTTCCCAAGAAACATTAATCACCCAGTTACGTCATCAGTTGACACTCCCATGACATCCATAATTAAGTAAAAGAAGAAGAACTAAATCTACTTGGTCAAACCAATTACTCAATTGTCTATGCTTATAGTATCATTAATAAAAAGAACAAAATCCAAAATGTATGTGATCATGAACCATCTTCTAGGCAGAAAATTGCTCATTGTCGTCTTATAGTTGCCACCAAATAACATGTCTTTTATAGAATAGAATTTTTCAGTTTACCAGTTAACTTAAACTAAGCAAATTGATTTGTTTAAAAAAACAACTATCCAGAATATAACAATCTTCAGACGAGTTTTATGTTCAGGAATAATAGAAGATTTTGGCATCATCTAGATAAATATTATAGTCGGAAGTAGTGGATGAAAAGTTATACATGCAATACATTTTTACAAAAGAAGGCAAATGTATGACAATCATGCATGTTATAATGACAGTTAAACATGTAACAAGACTAAGCAAGATGACATTACATTTCCGTCTTGATCCCTTAATTCAGGACATCCAAATATTAATAAATAGATACCATAAGTATGTTAGCAGTAAAAACATCAACAAAGATATGATGATTCTATATAATCATACCCAGATAATATGTTAAGTCCAATTACTAGGACATTTCAAACCTTTAGATAAGCTCCTCTTCTACAAATCAGTAAATATTTCTTTTAAGGGCTGGAAAACTACTTTGAATCATGGATGAACAAAGGTTTTGATTTTTTGGCGACTGCTCTACATAAGAGTATGTTCCTCCAAAACAATCAATAAAATACAGCTATAAATTAAATTCTAGCAAACATTACAAATCCTAAATGTGCTAAATTACAGGTCATGTAGAACAGTACACCATGATGATCCTTCAAGGCAGTAACTGCAACAAATTTTGAGTTTTTTAATCAGTCATTTCTTACATAGAGATGACAATTTCAATCCATAATTTTCAGATAGCAGCCAAGCAATAATGAATCAGAATCACATGGTCCATTGCATATGCCATGCACCCGGTTCATAACAATTTTATAATACCCTCACTGATCTATTGTTATCCAGAACTAGTTTCGACGGTGATCATGAGTCAGTATCTGTAAACAACTGAGTAATTTTGCTTCCAGTACATCTGATGTTGCAACCTATAATAAAAGGGCAAACCAACTCAAAACGCTTGCTATCTTACAAGGAACAATTTGCAAATTCAAAATTATAATTTAAATTATCCGCAAGCAAGATCCAAATTGACATCAGGGCTCCCATATTCTTGAAAGCACAAAAGCAATCGACCAAAAAAGATCTTTTACCACGAAATCACGATAGACAATTTTAATCTAAAGAGGAATAACACGCAATAATTAAGGAAAAAAAAGAACCAAAGATCCCAAGCAGAGGTAGGCAAGCACCTCAACCACGCCGATCTGATAACCACGAAGCTCTGCCGTAGGATCCAAATCCCAGCACGAGTCCGGGCGACCCATGATCGAGTCTCCGGCAGAGGGCCTGGGGCAGACCGGCGAGCCAGCCGATGCGGCAACAAGGGCGATCAGGAAGACGAGCGCCACGCCCCGAAGGTTCCAATCCATGTTCCGATTCCACGAAGTGGAGGTAGCGCGCGAGAGAGAGGAAAAAGAGCGAAGCACGGAGGAAACCCTAAGTAGAGGGCGCCAAGGGAAGATAAGGAGAGATGAGGCGGGTGCAGGATAGCACGGTTCCGGTGGTACCCGTGCACTTCAGCTCCGCCAAGCTCTTCTTGTCCGCGATGAGGCCGACGGAGAGATCTATAAAGATTTCTTTTTCGCCTCTCTCTCTCTCTTTCTCTCTACGCCTTTGTGAGAGAGGCGCGGCGTTTACAACGGAGGAAGAGGGGAAGTTGGGGGTGTGGTGTCGGGTGAGGCGTGATCGGGACCGTGGGTTGTCGATCGGACGGTGTTAGTAGAGAAAGAAGGCGAATCAGGGGCCAGCGGAGATGAGGTGGAGGTTCCGTTCAGCACGGGCGTGCGGACAGAGACAGGCAACACCATAGTTCCAGCACACGACGATCGGGTACTGTGCCACTGCAAAGAGCTGACGTCATCGTATCATCGGATGGGGGCCAACAAAATATATAGGAAGCCAGTTGCCTGATTCATACATGACAGGAACGACCTCGCCGGCCGCCCACCCAACGCTGGGTTGACTTCGGTCCACGCTTGGCGTTTGAAGAGTAGGGAGAGAGGAGGGAGAGAGAGAGAGAGAGAGGAAGGAAAAAAGAAAGAACAAAGAGAATAATTCTTGGCATGAACAAAAAGGCAATTAATTATACCATTGTTTTTTATTTGGGAATAAATAAAAAAGGAAATAGTCAAGAATTTATTGAAAATAATATGGGAGATTAATATGATGGACCCTTTAATGAGTCAAAAGTACTACTCTCTTATTCTTCAACCAGATTGCCTTTAGATGAGATAGCCTCCACTCCTGCTTTTTTTTCTATGTATTGAAAATATTGAATTTATTTACAAGAATAATTGATGAAGGAGCTGATTACCAGTTTGACAACCTTACAGGAATAGAATCAAGTAAATATCATTCAGAGATTGGAGAGTGCCTCAGGCAAATTAGATGTAAAGCCAAAAGCTTTCTATCTTCAATTTGAAACTTATCTGCAGTTGGTGATGTTCCATGTACAAGACAACAAACCCCACTTAGAACAAGGCAGATTTAGAGGAATATTGATCCAAGTAGGTGCCTTGCCATTATTAAACATCAAACTCACTTGTCAAGAAACTCATATTCATCAGTTAGTATTAACACACAGACAACAACATCCTTCTTTTTATTTTTGCACTAGTTTTTTTTTCGGTCTCTACCCACCTTGTTTTGTCAAAGCTTTTTTAGGCTGGATTTCTGATCCAATTCAGTTTCAGCTGTGTCCTTAGACACATTCTACATTCCACATTGAATAAGTACTCATACAACATAGGCTTCCAAATGCATATTATTCTTCTAAGACATAAAAAAAGTTGCTGGTCCACAGTTCAGTTCAGAGGTTGTTGCACTTCCAGATCATGTCTTCAATTGTCATGAATCGAGTTCTTTTCTATTGTCTCATTCATGTCCTTGACTAATCTCTCCAAGTTAGTATATGAAGACCCCCCTTGTGCAGTGGCTTGCTCTGTCAACTTCTTCCACTTCATAACATTCTTCCTTATCTGCTGCCCTCTCTCCCCTTCCATTAATTCCACAACGAGGTCCTTAATATGTTCTCTCTTCACTTGTTGGTCGATTTCCATTCCTATTCGCCATTCCTTACAAGCATATCGGCAATTCGTATACTGGTCAGCAAATCCAGGCCAGCAAATTATTGGCACTCCACCACAGAGACTCTCCAACATCGAGTTCCAACCACCGTGCGTAAGAAAGCCACCTATTGAAGGATGAGAAAGCACTTCACTTTGATGGCACCAACCGGCAAAGAAGCTCCTCCCTTTAGTTTCTTCAATGAATTCTTCAGGCAATGCAGCATCGCTACTACCTTTGAGAAGATTGGGCCTAATGATCCACATGAAGGGATGGTTGCTGTCAGCAAGTCCCCATGCAAACTCTGTTAATTGTTCGCTTGTCAAGGTTGTGAGGCTTCCAAAGCTGACATAGATAACTGAAGCATCCTTTTGAGCGTTCAGCCATTCCTTCCATCCATGATCTTCTTCCCAAAGGCTTAACCGCAGTGAGTTTTCGGGATTTCCTTTGATCTGGTTCAGTAGCCCAAGAACAGGCCCCACTGTGTATATCCGATGAAAGGAACTTTTAAGAACATCCAGGACCTGGCTTTCCATGTGATCAAATGTGTTGAGTATCAAACCAGAAGCTTTCAATGCGCAGTCAACTCCTTCCATCTCATTCTTGAGGAAGTAGTCATCGAGATCTGTTGTTCTGATGAAACTGGAAAGGTCCCTCAGACGCATCTCTCTCATGCCAGGAATCCAATCTATGGTGGTGTCCAGGTATCCATTCGTGATGCAGTTGTGATCTGTAAAATGCAGGAACACCAATTATGACAATGAATTGTATGGGATGATTTTGGTGGTTTATTGATTCCAAACATCTCTACTTGTTTGCTACCTGTAAAATGAGTTATCAAATGGATACTTGAAATGTGAAAACATGAAATTGCAGCCAAAAAAAAAAGTTCTTCACAATACATACAAGTATGCTTCTTTCCCCCTAGAACAACATAACTATGGATTCATGTATTACGGGTTACACAAAAAGCAAAGGAAAGCTCTCAATGTTGATCTCATAGCTGCATGCCCATCAGAACACATAAAGATTAGACAACTCAGTCGAATGATGCATAGGTCTGAACATTAACTCAACTCAGTCGGAAACGGAAACATTTTCTCCCTGGTGATGTTCAGTCAAATTATCTTATTGATTATTTAATATATGCTCAATACCTAGAGATGTGAGTCAACTATTTTATTAGTCAATTACAATATATCAAGCAAATAAAGATTACTTTCATAGGTCAACATTTTTAACAGTACATCCATGGAGCACCCCAGCCAACTTGCTATGTGGAGAGGTGCTAATCATTTTCTTATGTCGTTCCACAAAAACTATCAAACTTGATTTAGGAAAACATAACCCATATCAGGCTAAGAAGAAATGAACAGTATATCTGATTTTGTAGAAACAAGAAGTGGTCATTGTACCGAGCAGCTAAAATCTCATTCACTGGATTTGTTGGACATATAAACCAATGCAAAACCAGGGCAGATTCCTGTAAAGCCTTTTTTGCCATCTAGTCTAATTTAAGACCTTTTCTTGTATGGAAAAAGGTATGAAAGGGATCAAAAAAGGACTTTTGAGTAAGAGAAAAAATAGATCCTTTGGGGGGAAGAAGAAGTCCAAAATGCTACCAAGATGTGTCCTAAATATAAAAATTGTACCTTTAAGTGGTGTGTATCCTCTCTGAATGAGCTCCTGAAGTTGAAGGGAACCGAGGAGACTGCAAGCACTCGTAGTCCAGAACACCAGATGAGGAACGCCCAGCCTCTCCGCGTCCACCGCGAAGGTCATCAGGAAGTTAGATATGACGCAAGTGATAGGGGGAGCATCCATGGAACTGCTGAGTTTCTGCAGGAGCTCTCCGATGGGGGCAGCGCCAGTTTCTCTCACCGACGACTCCAACTCTTTGACGTCAAAGGAGTCGGAGGCAGATGATGCGTGGCCAACCGGAATGGCTTCGAATCGGAAGGACTCGGAGGCGAGCAGCGCATGGCGTCCTCCATTCTCGAGCGGCCGGTGGTGGGCGAACTCTGTGTTGATGAAGGTGACGCGGAAGCCCTGGGAGTGCAGCAGCTTGGCCAAGTCCAGCATTGGGTTCACTTGGCCTGCCGCAGGGTAGGAAAGGATCGCTGCATGGGGCCTGGAGATCGCTGCACTTGACATTTTGGAATGGTAATGCCTCCTACTCCTCGACACTTGATGCATAGTTCAAGGGGATGCAGAAGAATTGGACATAAACAATGACCATCTCATGTTCTTCTGTACTCGTTAGAAAGTCCAATGGTTACAAGAAGACGTGAAAGATCAGTTATCATCTGCATCTTACCAAAGGTGTCATTTAAATATGACATGATTAGAGATCAAACCAGCCAATTAGCTCATAAAATACTCAAAAACACATATCAAATGGACCATTAAATATCATGAGAAAAAAATATTGGATAGTTCACATGGGCCATGCAAATAGAGAAAAGACAATAGAAAGATATTACTGTTTAACTAAGTGATATATGCAGTGTTCTGATCCACCTTAAGATCTAGCAATGGGAGTGGACCAGTTTATTCTGGTTTCTATTAGTTCCTTTAGGGATAAGGAGAGTTACCTGTGTTGATCCGGTTCTTTGAAGATTAACATGAGATTCTTGAATCTGCTTTCAGTTCATAGGGGCAGTCACCTCTGCTTCATGCTTTGTTTGCTTTCAGAAGTAGGAGGCCTTTCTGAATTGAGATTTCCTTGGGCAGAAGATAAATCCATATATCCATTGAAACTTCGTAAACTTATGCAGGAGTGAAGAGATGAATGCTATAACCAGAGTATGTTTTCCATTTTTCTTCCATGCAAGTTATCCTGTTCATATTCAAACAACAGTAATAAAAGGCCACAATTTGGATTCTGATGCCACATGATAAAACACTGGTGGCAGATATAACTCAGATAAAAAGTCATTTGTTTGATTGAGAAAAAACATACATAACTGATGGGCCTTTTTTAAAAGAAAGAATCACAATTTTGATCATCAAAATAATTACATCTTATTGTCTCTATTATTAAGTACTAAAAAAAAATACTCCAACCATTTGGCGCGATCTTCAGCAATGATCTTGCGACACCATCTGTAACATCTCCTTCCACATCACTGGAAATTACTTAGTCACTTCCTTTTCTAGGATCCCAGTAGTACTTTGCTTGCACTCACCTTGTTTCCAACTATTTCAAATGACCTTCTAGGATAATCTACAGATACATTTTCCAGCTATGCATCATAACTGATGTAAATGGCATCAACGGTGTTGCAAATGGAGCATTTTCTGTAGCTGGTTGTGTTATCACTGTACTGTCATCAATATAATTATTTTGACGATACTGATTTCCCACAAAAATGTATCCTTGGAGCTTCAACTGTTCAAATATAGATGTATTAGCTCAGACTTGATCATTAAAAATGGAATTTATAGAAACAGAAAAATAAATTCCTTCACTATTATTGAAGCTTCCAACTAAATGATACAAAAACAATGGAGTGCAGTAGGCTTCATCTCTTAAACTCAAGAGGACAAAGTGTCAAAGTTCAATTAGATATTCCTGCGTTAACCAAACTTCAATTAGATTTAACTTTTCCTGTAGTTGCTCCCTTGCTGGAGATACTTATGCAGAAAATAATATAACTCATAAAGCAATTGAAGAGCTATCTTTAGAAGAAGCAACAGAATGCAGACGAGGAAAACATCTTAGCACAAACTTCTAACACTCTCTTATAAATCCTTTGCTCTCTAAATAGCTTACATAACATGTTCTGGTAAGACTTCTGTTGATCAGTGCCTTACAAATAAATCATAACAATACATGAGTTGAAATTTAGTTAGATATCCTCAAAAAGGTATGGTGACAATTAAATTCTCAAATATAGTGTCATAGCCATTTACCCTCTATCTTGATTAATTATATCACTCTTTAGTTGCAGCAGATTTGTTTGTCATTAAGAAGCATAATACAAAATAGTGAAAAGGCAAAGCAAATTTGTATGCATTGCCCAGATCAAACAAACTGAATACATGTGAAACAGTGGCATCTAAATTAGAACAATTGGTCAACTACAGCAATAGATTTTTCTTTCATCTGAATGACAAATTGTTGGCTAGAGACTAGGTCTCGAGATGCAATTCTTATATCAGTGAATATAAAATCATCTCATGGCAAGGTGTGACCTCAACATAATTGATGATCATCTCAAGATGGATGCTCAGGAATAAATGCACATCTATTGTCTATAATGAAATTATTAGATGCTATATTAAAGGCAACACCAATTACCAAATTTAGGCTCAAAGAGAATTGGATTCAGCACCTCACTGTGGATTTCCTATGCTTCAGATTGCAGGACTTATTCACCACTCTGACTAGTGGACCTGAATTAACTGAACCAATGACCAAATATCTTCTTTTGAACCATGTGTGTAAAATCCAATGCCTTGACTAAAATACTCATTAATTCCCACATTAAGTCTTCAAGTTTTCTGTTCTTGCAACTTTTATACGGGCTACAAGGCTCTCGCCAGCACTGCCCAAGCTGTTCCTCCCAACTAATTTTGTGCCAAAGCTACGATACAACATGCTCAGTCTATTGTCATCATCAGCGATTTCAGCCAAGTCCATAACAATTTTCTTTGGAATCAAGCAATAAAGGAAAAGAGAAGCAGAACCCGAATTCTTGTCACCAATTCCAACTTGCACCAATGAAGTAGAGTCAGACCCTGAAGAATATGGATCATAAAGAACTGAAAAACTACCAAAAGAGAAGTCTGGAGTTTGAAAGAGGTAATCCAAATTCAAAGGATCCTCCATAACATCTACTTTATCCATTACTGGAATTGTGGACCTCCTTCTGGCGACCCTTGCAATGTTAGCTGCTTCCCTGAAACCACTGAGCAAAGCTCCATGCATAGTCGCCGGGTACCTCCTGTTTGTTGCCTCGCCAGCAAAGAAGACCCTCCCATCTCCCACGCTCTCAGCTAAAATGTCATAGTCATCACCAGAAGACCCAACAGCAACATAAGAATATGACCCATAAGTAAATTTATCTGACCCCCATCGAGTGCAAATCACTTGAAGGGGCTCTGGGACCTCAATTCCCTTAGGAGCAAAGATACCCCTAAGAACTCCAAGCACCCTTTCAACATGCTTTATTGGAGATGTATTCTCAAATTTAATGGCAGCCTCCCCAGCAACAAGAGCAACAAGAAGGGGTCCTCCAGAAACTGAGGAATAACTATAGAACAGAAAAAATTCACCACGATCGCTTGGATCCTCTGTCAAGTGCCCAAAAGTGTCAATCCCACCACCCCAAAAATCATGGGGAAACAGCATGAGAACCTTGTTAAGCAATCCAAAACCCAATCTTTTGATCGCCTCCTGCTTCTGCTGAGGTAGTTCAGGCACAAACTCAATACAGCCTTTCTTGAGCACACCGAGTGACACAGTGCACAGTGCCATGTCGCCGCGAAAGACCTGCCCATTTGCATACACCATCACTCCATCACATCCATACTGAATTCGGGTGACTGTCCTTCCATAGAAGATGGGAATGTTCTCCGCAAGAGCCCGAATGAAGTGTCCATTGCCGCCAGGAATGAAACAGTGGTCGCCACCCATCTCATAGGGGTCATCCTGGTCCCAGTAGACCATGGAGAGGTCCGAGAGAGGGGCAGCATTGGCATACTCGAGGTTGGCAAGGTGCCAATTGAGCAACATCCTTTCCTCCGAGGAGTTGGCGAAGCCATAAGCTCTGCGGAAGGCCTCGAGGGCAGTCCCGAGAGAGACATCCACTGAGCTGAGCTCATCAATGACGGCCTGGCGGAGCTTGCACACCTTATCGAGAAGCTGGTTGAAGGCTGACTCAAGATGCGAATCGATGACAGTGTCCACCGGCCGGCCGTCCGGGAGATACAGAGGGCACAAATCTCGAATCTTGTGGAGCGGGAAGCCAAGCTGGCGAGCCAGGACTCCGAAAGGGTTGCCATTGATACCGGTGAGCACGCTGCCGCCCAGGTCAGCAGCAGCGACCACCCCTGGAGTGGTGGAAGAGGCGCAACATTCCATCTTTTTGGTGAAGACGCGGCCACCAGGGCGGCCGCGGCCCTCGAGAATGGCGACCTTGAAGCCAAGAGAGAGCAGGTGGCGGGCAGCGGCCAGACCAGCGACGCCGGCACCGACGACAAGCACGGTGGGGGCTGGGAGGGACGGCGGGCGGCGACGAGGTGCGGCGATCACGGCGGACGCGAGGCCGAAGTTGATGAAGCCATGGTCAAGAAGGAAGGCATAGGCGGTGGAGACGAGGGCGCGGTGCTCGGACCGGATAGACTCCATGGCGTGGGCCTCGGTGACCCACACCGAGGGGTTGGATCGCCACCGAGCGAGGATGTGGTTGCGGACGACGATGTAGTTGGATTGGGCGACGCCGCCCATGACGGGGACCACGTTGGCCTCGATCTCCTCCTCGGTGAGCGAGTCGATAGGGAACCCTACAGCCATGGCGATGAGGGCCTCGACGTCGAGCTCGCGGGCGAGGCGGAGTGAGGACGAAGGGGGGCGACCGCGGCCACGGCGCCGGGGTCCCGCGTCATTGATCTGCATCTGGATCAGCTCGTCGAGGAGCTTCTCGTTATAGACGACGGACGCGGAGCGGGCGGACGACGGGCGGAGGACGCGGAGGCAGGCGGTGGGTACCATCCCGGGGAACTGCTTCTTGCGGCGGCGGCGCTTGCGGCCCGCAGCGGGGGGAGGGGGGTCGCCACCGCCACCACCGCCATCGGGCAAGGGAGCTATGGTTTCGGAGTCGTCGACGGGAGGGGTCGTTTCGGCAACCTCAGCCGGGGGAGGGAAAGGGGTATTACGGGAAGACGCCATGGCAGGGGTATTCCGGGAATCTGGTTCTTCCATAGCTCTCTCTCTCTCTCTCTCTCTCTCTCGCGGCGGCGAGAGAGGGCGTGGAAGTGGGTAGAGTCTTTGGTTCGACGTCTGCAAAACTTAGGCTTTGATCTCGTGTTGTTTTGGACAGAACCCCCTCACTACAATTATCACGAGAACACCTTCTCTTCCTCGTCTACCCGTCTCCCTTTGTGCATTCGGCTTCTCAGTGGAGCCCAAACATGACCCAGCTGTGGAGCCACTCTTGCTCCAATCACAAGACAGGTGCCCAACCGAGTTAGAAACACAATGGTAAGAAGTGTATTATTCATAACGAGTTAATTGCTCATACTCGGGCTTACGCCGATGTACACTTCTTGGGTGGATCGATCCATTATTTTTTCATGGCCGGGGCCCACTGAAACTTCTTTTATTATACGAGAATGCCATGTATTTCTCAGATTTATTAGTAACAAATAATTATTATTTATTAAATAATAATGGAGTGTCATAAGAGGTGTCTACGAGAGAGTAGGAGACAGGGAGGACAGTGAGACATCAAGTTGGAGATGCGAGAAGAGATCATGCAGCTGTCATCCGATGTCCAAGCCTCCAATATAGCAAGGAAGCTCTCTGCACCTTCTGGATCACCATTCTGCTCTAGTTCTCTTTAGCTCCTCCTTTCTTCTGCTCTTCTTCTCTCCCTGCATGCCTCTAAGGATCGTGGAAGGAGGAGAGCTCACCAAAGAAGACGAAGAGAGGACCAGAATAGAAGAACTCCAATGTTAACATAGTTGGCCTTCCATATTTGGTGAATTGAGGCTCTCAACGCTTCCTCGCTTTCTCTGTGGAGAGCGAACAAAAGAAGAGTTGGTATATGGCTTCCTCCTCCGCATCTTCTTCTTCTTCTCCTTCAACCTATAGTCCACGGAACAGATCAACGAATTATAGTGCTACCATTACCTCGTTGCACCAATGGTTGCAGGCTCACAAGCTCCTCAGCAACCCTCCACAGCTGAAGCAAACACTGATGACCAAGAAGCTTGAAGGTGGCAATTTGCAGCTTCCATCACAACTTCTGCTCATCAACATTGTCGATTGATCTCAAAGAACCACAGAACATGAGTGTGCAAGAGTTTTACATGATTACATTGGTAAACCATGGTGGTTGTTCTACTAGGACACAAAACATTTCTGAGCTAAGACGCAGTGCTGTCAAGTGATCATTTGTTCTTTTTCGTTTCGGACTTCATTTCCTCGGTTAGTCTCTCCAAGTTGGCAAGTGATGTCTCACATATTCTTGTAACTCACATTGTCATCTCCTTCAACTCGAACAGTAATCCTCCTCATCTGTTGCTTAACATCATCTTCCATTAGTTCCCTAGCATAAACCGCTGGGCAATTAGCACGTTTGTTACCCTCCCTAAACAGATGGGAGAGATTAATCAAGATAAACTTAGATATTAATCGTAATATTTCATTCACAAGATTAAAGATTAATAGTATGCTAAGGTAGCTCAATCGTTCTGCCCAGAATGTGGATGACTTGTTGAATCTGACTTAACGATGAGTTTGTCGAATCCCTGAACTTGTATCACTTCTAATAAGAAATCCACAACTCCTCTCCTTTGTTTGCTCAACAAAAGAGCTATGGACACAAAGAAGATCACATTTGGGATGATTCTATTACCCCTAAAAACATCATCATTCATGGCTTTCCACACCAACTCAAAAAGTGTAAGCAATAAGCATTGAGCAATCATCCCCTTCGTCGAACCATTTCGTAACGTGTCAAAGATTTCAAAGTAGAAACTATACACCCAATTTAGATTCCAATAGGTGAAAAATCGGGATGACGCCATCAAGATCAGAACCGAACTCGAGAAATCGGGATAGCACCGTCAAGTACAAAAGCTGATCCCAGTAACTCGGGACAGTGCCGTCAAGTACAAAGCTGACCCTAGAAACTTGGGACGACACCACCAAGTATAAAGCCGATCTCGGGAACTCGAGCGACATCGCCAAGTACAAAACCGACCCGGGGAACTTGGGACGACACCAAGTACAAAGCCGACCTCGGGAACTCGGGACGACACCACCAAATACAAAACTGCCCCGATGCAGACATTGATTGCATAAACGGTATGAGCTAATCTCCTACGGGGGTCGACAGTCATTAAACAAACACTGTACAATCAACCCTCGTGCCTAAGTATAAGAGCCAACTACTTGGCATGCCAGGTGAAGCTTTTTTCCCAAACAACTTGGAAGAGGACTCTAAGTAAGAACTCCACCAGCTTGACCTTCGGAGAGAATGAGTCGGGAAACATCCCCTCGGCTTCGACCTATGTGCAGGTCCCGACAACGACCTGCTCCGCTCGAGCCGACCCGACGACCGGCCCAAAGTCTTCGTGGGCGCCTCCTTGGACATCCGAAGTCGAACCAAACCGTATTGAGCAGAACGAGGTCTACCTTGTATTTATGGATGATGCAAGATAAGAACTTCTTCTACGTTGGGCCCTCTCACCAATTACATGCTTGGTTAGAGGCTCATTGGAACTCGGTAGAAGGAAGTTGCGATAGGACCCCACCTGAAGCCGATCGCCTATTCTCCGGCTCTAGTAATCTCTTTCGATCGTGAGACACAATAGTTCATTGCCTCTCATTCCGCTTCCTATTAACCTGAATCCAAGCCCCATAGATGTGTTCCTTCGAGGCAATTTCCATACAATACTTAAGAGACAACAACGGTAATTGTTTCCACACCGAAGCATACCAAAATTGCTCCGTGGAAGTTGGAGCACCAAAGTATTAGGTGGAGGACGACATCTCCCCTAAAGGACTAAGTGTCCTCGATCAGGATCCGAACAGCTTCAACATCGGTGGAAAATTTGAAACCAAAGAATCTTTGTGCAGATCGATAATATGATCGGTGGAGAAGAAATAAAGCTGATTTATGGTCAAATGTATTTTATTACAATTTTGACTAAGCGAGGGATCAAATGGTATAGTTCATTTGTTGGTAGCTCGGAGGAGAGTTTTTACTGTTCGGTGATTCAATGCATTTAAATCTACATCACATCCAATAAATAAATGCATGTTGATCTTCCACATTGCTGACAGAGTACTGTTGCTAGCTGACACAACGCTGAAAAGACGGAGGAGAAGGAGAGTAGATCTGTTTACATGTGGAGTGTTCATTAGAATAGTTTGGATAGTAACTTGTAGAGGACCAAATTCTTTGGTGTGTGTGTGTTTGCAGAGAGCTTCTTCTTTTGGAGAGAGTCAAACTTCTCCTAGACTATCTTTGTCTTATTTTGTATCATTACAACCTTGATCTGGCCAGAGATTCTGCATAGATATCACACTGACAGTAATCTATGTGGTCATCCATTTCACGAGTTCATAGAATAAGAGACGTTGACACAAAAAATAAGAGAGAAAGGGAACTCCATCTGTTTTTTTATAGCACTGTGAAGGCAAGGCAAGAGGCGAGTTGAGAAGGGAAGACGAGACGAGAAGAGCAGAGATGGCCTCCTTTGCTTCCCATACGCCTCATGCTGTGTGCATTCCATATCCCGCGCAGGGTCACATAACTCCCATGCTTAAGCTCGCCAAGCTCCTCCACTCCAAAGGCTTCCACATCACCTTCGTCAACACCGAGTACAACCACCGCCGACTCCTCAACGCGCGCGGCCCCTCCGCCCTCGACGGCCTCCCCGACTTCCGCTTCGAGACCATCCCCGACGGCCTCCCGCCCTCCGACGACGACGCCACCCAAGACATACCCGCTTTGTGCCGCTCCACCATGACTACGTGCCTCCCGCCCTTCCTTGACCTTCTGTCGGAGCTGAACGACCCGAGTTCCGAACGACCCCCGGTGAGCTGCATCGTCTCCGATGGCGTCATGAGCTTCACCTTGGACGCCGCGAGGCAGCTCGGCATTCCGAAGGTGTTGTTTTGGACCACCAGCGCTTGTGGCTTCATGGGATACATCCACTACCGGCATCTCGTCGAGAGGGGCCTTACTCCACTCAAAGGTATTAGCTCTGTGAAAGTCACGTACTTGCACTTGCGATCCACAGTTTCCTTTCCTACTCGAACTCATGCGAGGTTTGCGATCAGATGTCGATGAGCTTACGAACGGATACCTCGACACGCCCGTCGACTGGGTGCCGGGGATGAAGAACATGCGCCTACGAGACTTCCCGAGCTTCATACGCACGACGGACCCCAGTGACATCATGCTCCACTTCGCCATGGACGAGGCTGGAAGAGCTTCCATGGCGTCCGCGATCGTCCTGAACACGTTCGACGAGCTGGAGAGCTCCGTCCTAAACGCAATGGCCGCGATACTACCACCAATGTACACGGTCGGACCTCTGCAGCTGCTCACCAGCCAGATCCCGCCGAGCCCACTCGACGCCATGGGCTCCAACCTGTGGAAGGAAGAGCCTGCCTGCCTAAGGTGGCTGCAAGGGAAGAAGCCCGGGAGTGTCGTCTACGTGAACTTCGGCAGCATCACCGTCATGACCAACCAACAGCTGATCGAGTTCGCGTGGGGATTAGCTAACAGCGGATACGAGTTCCTGTGGATCGTCCGGCCCGATCTCGTCAAGGGCGAGTCTGCCGTGCTGCCGCAGGAGTTCACGGTGGAGACGAAGGAGAGGGGTCTGCTAGCGAGCTGGTGCCCGCAGGAGGAGGTGCTGGCGCAGCCGGCCGTCGGCGGGTTCCTGACGCACAGCGGATGGAACTCGACGCTGGAGAGCATTTGCAGCGGCGTGTCGATGCTAAGCTGGCCATTCTTCGCGGAGCAGCAGACGAACTGCCGGTACGTGTGCGCGGAGTGGGGCGCCGGTATGGAGATCGATAGCGACGTGAAGAGGGAGGTGGTGGAGGGCTTAATAAGGGAGCTGATGGGGGGAGAGAAGGGGAAGGAGATGAAGAGGAGGATGACGGAGTGGAAGGAGGCGGCAGGTAGGGCGGCCCAACCTGGTGGCTCCTCCTCTGCGAATCTAGAGAGGATGGTCAAAGAGGTGCTTCTTCCACGGAAGGGGAGTTAGACATGTTATCCTCGCGTGATTGGTTCTGAGACAGAAGGAGAAATAAATTGGCAAGTATGGGAAAGCTCAATCATGTACCGGAGAGGTTTCATTACGTGTGGGAACGACGTCTATTGTTTAGTGTTAGCGCATGGGATTGCGTGCATGCACATGGATGGATAGCCTCTAATTTGGCTGATACTATCAGGCTATGTCGTGGAGCTCTGTGCACAACAATTTGAATGATACCGACTAATTTAACCGAATAATTAGAATCAAGTTCCCTAAAATACTTCAAATCTAATCTAATAACAGGCTTATTTCATTTTATATACAATCATAAACATCCTTTCACATTTGCTGTGAAAATGTAAAAATATATTACAATTTAACTAACATCCATGAGGGTTTTTTTTTTTTGTATTTGGACCTCTTAACATTACTAATATATATGCTCTAATACCAACTATGACGATCTCATATTATGAAAAAAAATTGGAACTATTAATTTCATGAGCCTAATTCTAACTACATTCTATTCTATTCTACTCTCTCTCTCTCTCTCTCTCTCTTGCCTTTCCTCACTCACATTCCACCACTTGCACTGTTGATCAACTTCGTGACAACATCATGACCCACAAGATACAGTGTCGCAATCTTTTTGCTCGCTGATAATTACTGCTCACTGCACCATTCCAATATAGGATTCAAGCTACCATATCACAGACAACATAGCTAGATGGAGACTCCTCAGCTATCTAATTCAAAATGGTAGCCCGACACACCCACTGCTCCCCAACATATATGCTCAGTTCATGAGAGAGACCTCTCATACGACACAATCAATCCATCCCGCAGAATCCCAAGATGATAACTGCATCTGGTCTCGTCTTTTGAACCAACACGACCAGAAAAAAAGGGCGAAAAAAAAGCAATCCGATTCAAGAGAGAGAGAGAGAGAGAGAGAGAGAGACCAAACTCACAATCCATTATAGTGTTAAGTGAACGGGTCAGCCTTCGCTCTCTCGCTGCTGCTCTGTACATTAAGAGTATCTATCGCAGCAGGTGCACTGCCATGTCGCGCCTACAAAAGAATGGCAACCTACACCCAACAAACAGTTGGAACAGGGAGGAAAGCCAAAGAGAGCGAGAAGGATCTTGCAAACGCGTGCATAGAGACTAACGATTCTTCTCAAAACCAGTGCACGGAGAAGAGGTCCTCTGCAACTAAGGGTTGTAGAGGCGGTTGCCGCAGCTGCACTTCCACCCCAGGGGCTTGTAGTTGGAGTACTGGTTGCCGTAGGAGAACGGGTCATCCGACGGGCGAACCTTCCTGACCCGGGAACGAACCGGAGTGGACTGGACCAGGAGAGTAGGGACCTGGACCGCCGTGCATGGGTTGCATAGGTCGCACCGGTTGTGGCAGCTCGGCGGCGTGGAGCCCAACCGGATCTTGTCCTCCACCAGCATTCCCTGTTAAAGGAGACATCACAGCTTATAAGATGTGGGGCGGAGAAGACCAGGAAAGATGGGCGTAAAGATACCTCGGGTGAGGCGAGCAACGATTTATCAACACAGGAGACAGGAAGAGGGAGATAGAGGAGAGCTAAGAGGAGGCCGGCGGTGAGGAAAAAAGCATGGCTCAGTGAGCTCATTGTAATGGGACCATGTCATTTTGCCATGAGCTGGATCGAGATAAGGAAAAGCTTTAGGAATGCAGCGAAGGGTGGAGAGTTAAATGTGGGAAGGGAGCTCTGAAGGTTTCAGACTGCTTCAGATAACAACTTTGCTCAACGAAGACGGAAGTAGTAGGGGTGTTGAGTTAAAATAGATGAGAGGAGTGATGAAAGCAAACCAGTGGAAAAGAACAACACACGGGGAGAGAGGCAAATGGGACGATTCCACATCAATATCGACGCAGGGGGCACTGAAGTGTCCCTCGCACTCGGCCCTCACTGAGTGGTGAGGAAAGTGATGGCTAGTGAAGGCATGGGTAGAAGGAATTAGTTGACAACAGTCACTTCCATTTGGGAATTTGGGTTTGACTGTATCAAAAGGGTGACATATGAGAGAGAGAGAGAGAGAGTGCAAGAAGTTATTACAATGGGATCGTAAAGTAAAAAGAGAACAAGAAGAAGGCTGCAAGGAATCATGAGAGCTTTCTCTCTCAAACACTGTTGCCTTTTTCCTCGCTTTTGGTACTGTGAGGAAAGAGGCTAGTCAAACGGATGGCAGATGGGTGGCAGAGAGAGATGTATAGGGCAGCAAAAAAAGGTGTTCACGTCTTAAAGAAGAGCAGAAGACAGAGAAGAACTCAGCAAGCTAAAAAGAGAGAAGTATCAGCGAGACAGGAAAGAGAGGGGAGGGCATGGGCGCTTGTTTTTCCATCTTGTTCTCTTTTTCCAGGTGCAATGAATGATGGCCATTCCTTCGATATAGAGAGAGGAATACAGAGAGAGAAAGAGTCACTGAAGCTTTTCTACAGGGAGGTATGGGCCAAGGAATTGTCTGGTCTCACCTCCTCAGGTACGAAGGGGAGAAACGTCCGGGCGTCTCCGGTGCAAAATCCACTGTTTTGATCATTTGCTGCAATAATCACAAAGAAAATGTAAGAAGAAGATGGAAGGAAAAAGACAGTAATGCATTAACGGATGCTCAGGTGCATAATCTTCAAGGTACATACCATGGTACAGTTACTCACGTGGCAAGTGACACACAACACATGGCTTGAATTCTACTCCTGCAATCTATTATATAATTGCATGGTATGGTTTCAATGAGACAAGATAAGAAGACAAGGAGCAATAGTAAGGATGATGAGGTACATTTGTCCCATGGCATGCATGCATCATGATCTATGTCGGACATAATCTAAAACCCTGGTGCAGCATTTCAAGTATTAAGTTCAAACATCTGTAAATGCATTAGTATAAAAAACTCTTTTCTAGAACTGATATAAACCTAAATGAGCATAGAGATGCTACAACAATCCTACCCATCTGCTAAATTCTGCTAGCTACACCAAAATTTAACAAGGGCAGTTGCCAAAGAGAATGTCAAGTTTTTAGACATTTCATGCCTGTACATTTTTTTCTATTTTCATATAAACAGGATCATTTTTTTTTCTGAACCAAAATATTCTTTGCATTCATGGCATCCTAGAACTGAAGTCTTCAGGATTTGCACATTAATGTTTAAATTCTTTTCTATAGCATATTAATTTCTAAAGACCCAAAGAATAATGCATATCAATCCTTTGAGTTCATTTAACCACAGCAACAAATAAAATATCAAATATATAGTATTTGAACCTCTGTTTTTTCTTTTTCTTTTTTGCCATTTTCACTCCTTTTGTCTTTGGGACCACACTTCAGAAAAACCCTTTGCCCTTGGCATTTTCTGTGTTCCTATTTCCAACACCAACAGCTTTTGAATGAAATTATTTTAAGTAAATTATCACCTACTTTTATTATTTCATCTATTAAGTGTTCAAAGAGATCCTTTTTTCTATAGTTTATTTTTGATGAAAGATTCTTGAAACTCTAAAGATGATTATTAAAGAGTAAAATTTACAAACGTGATGTGTATAAGGTAAAAACAAAGTCTGAAATTAAAACAATATATTCAAGGATCTAGGAATGGTTACGTCTCCATGAATTCTCTTGACCATACCATTGTTAACAAATATAAATGGAAATTATGCCTTGACTATGACAGCTTTAGTTAGGCTTTAACCACACCTTGATTTAAGAAAAAGAAAAGGAAACACTTGGTTCAACTGACCAACCTTCTTGTGAGGACCAAGTATTAGTTTGCACTGTGCTTCAAAATGCAACGCTACCTAACGTCACTGACGACCAGTACCAGTTTGAAACAGTATAGCACAAACTGTAACATTTAAAAGTTTATCTTCTTTACCATGTCAGAGTACATTTGTAAGATGAAAAAATTCTGTAAATAGTTACAAGCTCATAAATTCATGACAGCTACACTTAAATTGATCTCATAAAACAATATTTTTAATGAAATATCCAATAAATCATGTATGACTACCTGCAAAATATGTTTCTTTCAGTGTCTTAATGAAAGAGCAACTAATTTGGCCCGATAAAAGTTCGCAAAGATTTCACCTTGAAAGTAAGCATACAAGCCTGCAATGTGATATCCAGAAATGGGTAAGTGGTTATGATACCTTCAAGATATGAATGCCTAAATCTCAAAGTGACCCTATTTTGCCATTGGTCCAAACAAGAGTACCCCCAAAAACCACCATCGCCAGTATGGCTATTGTCTTGTTTCAATTAATATAGCTGAAATTGACCCATTATGGGATGCTCCACATTCTGAAATGTACAATGACATTCGATGCATAACCTTCTACCAACAGTGATGTGTCAATAGAAATGGTCCACAAATGGCGGTCCATGGCACAAGCATAATTTGCCATCACCAAAGGGGAGCAGCATATTTAGCATCAACATGGAAGGAGACAAAATACCACCTAATCAATAGTATGTCACAGTAACTTCCATTAACAAGTTCCTATAACTTCTGTACGGACAACATTACCAATCAGATTCTGTTCCAACTTAATTTACATGCAGAGGTTAAACCACTCAACTTTCAAGTCAAAGCAATGCACAGGAAGAGAAGTATCCAGAGCCAATTAGATAAAAGGGGACATACTACTATGATCTAATTTTGAGTTTAAAAGCTTATGTATACCTGCTAAAATCATGTCAAAGAGAGCTTTCCACACGGTAGTTTTTCTTTCACCAAATTTGACACTGCATCAAGAATGATAGAAACAAAGGTTATTTTCAATGTTTCAATAAGGATTTCAAAATCCCAGTAAAATGTATTTAGTTATAATTTTTTACTACAAATATGCAAGCAAACAACACATGGTTGCAACAGGATTATTTTCTCACGAGGACAAAAAAGCACAATAATTTGTTTATACATAATGTACAACCATCACAAGCTTCTGTATCAACACAATCTGTTTGGGTCCCATAGACCTTTCCTGGACATATGTAGAAAGTTGTAACTGTTAGTCATTTCTATGGTCATAACAATTTTATATCAAATAGGCTTATTTTGCTTAATAATTTGCTTTAATTCACATGCACAAAGTTCTCAACATTATTTTCCTACTCACCAATCTTATGCTAACTAATTGAATCAAACAGCATAGGCAATTGTTGATGACTTAAGATTGGATCAAGAGGAGAAAAAGATAATGGTGTCATGCTATACTACAAAATAGACATTCATTGCTCACAATCTATAAAGTAGTTAATAAGTGACTATGACTCAAGATCAGGAAATTGCTTCTGCATCAATAACATTTATACAGATGGTAATACCTGATCACTATAATGCATCATACCTCAAGACTTAGAATGTTAATTGCAGCCAATGCAATTTCCAAATAATCTTTACAAGAATGCACCAAAATGTTTTTTTCCAAGGAATGCATCAAAATGTTTACCAGATTGTGATACTAAACCAAAGTAATAGCTTAACATTCATTCTCTAGTTACACATTTTTTAACTAACTATACCTGTTTTTATGTATACCTGTTCATTTTCATTCTTTCTTTTTCTTTCCCTTTAATCTCTCACCAGTGTCTTATATCTACCGCTGCCACTTGACACTTGTATCTCTCCTTTTTTGTAATGCACCAAAATGTTTACCAGATTGTGATACTAAACCAAAGTAATAGCTTAACATTCATTCTCTAGTTACACATTTTTTAACTAACTATACCTGATTTGATGTATACATGTTCATTTTCATTCTATCTTTTTCTTTCCCTTCAATCTCTCACCAGTGTCTTATATCTACTGCTGCCACTTGACACTTCTAAAAGTTAGCAATCGTCTTTTGGACATCAGTTCAAATGCATTCGAGTCGCTTATCGTTCCAAACAGTGGATTTCAGACTGAATTCCAAATAAAGGAATTATACAAGCAAGAACTACAAGTGTAAGGTGTCGATCGAAGTGTTTTTATTTCTACCCTTATATCAAAGTATAATTTCTTCAACTGCTAACCTCCAATAACTATACATCACTACATTAGCATTCCATCACAGCAACCTTTTTGTTCCAAGAATCGTCGACTATGGCGACAAGGCAAATGCTCTCATCCGTCGACACCGAAAGCGAACTATTTGGAGATCAAAAGAGCAGGAAAAGTAATCGTACCCGATCGGGGCCTCCAAGGATTCCGATGGCCGCCTATGTCGGCGACTGAGCTCCCGATCGAAAGGGGCTCCATCGATGATGCTGTATTCGAACCCTGAAATCGCACCGCAAGGGGAGAAGAGGCCTTTATACTTTCGGACGCGATTCGAGCCACGAGACTTTCCTTGGACTCTACAGTTACCAACACGCCCAGATACCGCGAGGCCCATCTCGAGCCATTCTGGGCCCACTCCATCCAACCAATCCCAGAAGCATATCTGAGTAAGTAGGGTGAAATTGAGGACACGGTAAAGATGCTGTAACGAGTGTGTTTCAGACGAATTACGAATTAGGTCCAATCAAATCAAATCGAGATGGAATTTACTTCTTGGACTCACATATGGTCCAATCGATTTGAATCGAGCTGCATCACATTTGTGCAAACGAATCATAACATATATATATATATATATATATATATATATATATATATATATATATATATATATATATATGTGTGTGTGTGTGTGTGTGTGTGTGTGTGTGACTTGAGTCAATGCTAAGATTTTAGTTACAACACAACTTGCAAAGCTGCCTGCGAACCAAATTATTACATTGATTTATAATGGTTTTATTAATATATATAACTTAATTATTTTGAATTAGTAGTTTAGACTCAAAGAAAATTAAATTTTCTTTCGTAGGATCAACGCACAGTTTCCGCATTGGATGCTCGCAGACTTCAGATACTATCCTTCAAAGCCCGAGCTCCCTAACTCCTGGTGTCAGCAATGTCTGTAGGTAGATCAGTGCATTCACTGTGTGTGTGTGTGTGTGTGTGTGCGCGCGCTTAAGCATCAGCAGCAGAAGAGAGCCTTGACGTAACGGTGTTAATCCTCTTTGAGTCTCAGAGAGGCATGTCAAGTGAATGCACGATGAAGCCGCTTCACCTGCCATTGTTGGGAAGGTAAGCAGCAATAAATGCAGCAGAGTCGTCCCAGTTACCTTAAAGAAACCCTAATTTACTGAGCTACGTGAAAACTTAATACTCTTCCTCGTTGCAGAAAGGAGGAGGAGTCGACTGTGGGGTACGCGCTTCACTCACTCGAGTACTCGTCTCCTGGCACTTCCATTTGTTCTATTGCATGTGTCCTCAGCGTTTTGTTCTCTATATAATATGAATCCACCGTGATACAGTGGACAACAGGAGATGACAATCCTTTATCCTTCTTACTGGATGCCATGAATGCCGAGTTTGATGGAGAAGCAGAGAAACAAGACATTCCCAAGGAGGAGCTGCACACAAAGTGCCGTATGTTTGGGATCTTGCACCGAGCCATTACCATCCCATTCACATGCACTTTAATTCATGGAGCAGACTGCACATCAACCTCATTCAATGGCCATTCAACTTACCTCCTCCCTCCTCGTTCATGGAGTGTCAACGTCTGGTCACTGAGCCCCAAGTTGGAGGAGCTCAACGCTGCCACATGGGTCACCATTAAAGCTTCTGTGTGAGGTAAAAGCATGGTCCAGGAAGAAAAGGTCAGATAACATGTGGTCGAAGCTGCTGGATGCACCAAAGCATGCAAGAAAGAGCAGGAAGTCGATGACATACATGAGTAGGTGCCATCGTTTACACTCTCTCACTCTTCTGTCTCTCTGCAGGAGATGATGCCAAGTGAAGCCCTGAAGGCTGTGAGGTGCTTCACGCATATGAAACAACTCCAATGTTAGGGATGAATCCGGATCAAACCGGCCGGTCCAGATTTCCTCAGCCCCGGTCCAATTAAAATCCTTGATTTATTTATTATTATTTAAAAACAATGTTTTTTTGGTACATGACAAAAAATATTTGTTTTTTTTTCCTCAAATAAATCGTCCAAAACAATGTGGATATGAAGGCGAAAAAAAAACAAGAGAGAGAAAGAGAGAGATAGAGAAAAAAGTTGGGTCTTATTTGGTTTACATTTCGCGGTATTGTGTGTTTTTTGCCAATTGCCGAAAATTTTCTGGTCTCCTCGGTGTGTGGTGACGATTCTGTCGCTGCCTCTCTAATCTCTCCTGTTTGGAGGATTCATCAAAATTGTTTCTTTTAAGCTCTGCGTTGGTACTTATCCATCTCTACTGTTTCCGAATGCCATTGTTTTCTTCTCTTCCATGGATGAGCTAAATCACAACGTTTGATCTCTCATTTTTCTCTTTCTTCCCGTGCTTTCGTTTCTGTTTGTCCTTGTACTGTGATCCGTAGAGTTATCAGGAGCATATCTCGCACTGTTCTTTGCTAAAGCTGTTGTCTTTTTGATTGATTGGGATTCGGGAGCTGCTTCTCTTGCGCCGGAAGTAAATAACAGCGTCTCAGTTCTGTTTCCTCCGTTCTCGCCCTTTTTCCTTTTTATTTAATTTGTTGGTCGGTGGCATTAGTGAATTGATTTAAGAGCAAAGATGCAGTCTTTTTCTATTTTTATTCGGATCTCTCATGCCTTTTCTCGCCTTGATTTGGTTGTCAAGCGATTCTATAACGCAAGATGATGGCTTTGGAGTCACGGAAGATCTTACTCCTGGTTCCTGAAACCTAGGGTTCTTGATCTTTCCAATTTTTAGAGAAGTTTCTTCATCTTGGTTCTCTTAAGGGTACATTTCTTTCGATTAAAAGATGGGTCTTTGCCTTGTGTTTTTCGCGATCAAAGTTCGGATTTTTACCCCTCGTAGTAAATTGCATTTGTTTGCCTCTTCCAGTCTTCCCCCTTGGTAGCCTTTTGCATCTCGATTTCGAGTTCATGGTTGCTAGATTTCGGTTTCCCAGGTGGCCAATGTTACAATGTGGAGAGGAGACCCTTTCTTTTTGTGATCATTCAATCATATCTTGATCTGGTAATTTGGGTTTCACCATTTGATTCTGTTTTTCCTGGTACAGATTCTTTATTTCTTTACACATTTGATTCCTTCTTGTGGTAGGATCGTTGGTTCTGCAATTCTTGAGCCTATTTCTCACATCAAATTGACCCCAAGAACTTTTCTTTCCCCTTAGTTTTCGAGTTCTTGATTTACTCTGCAACATTTTGAGTCAGTGCTTGTGGGTAGAATTTATTGATGCAGCCATATTCATTCACATTATCGTTACCTGGGTGTTCAAACACAGCTTTGGGGTTATTCTCTTTCTTTGGCTTACAGGATGGCAGATTGCAGTGAATTCAGAGCCTGGGAGGAGCTGATTCCTGATGCTCTAGGGCTAATCTTCCGCAACCTCCCATTGCAGGAGATTTTGACTGTGGTGCCCAGGGTATGCAAATCTTGGTACAGGGCGGTATCAGGGCCTTACTGCTGGCAAGAGATCGACATCGAGGAATGGAGCCAGCGGTGCAAACCGGAACAGTTGGATCAAATGCTTCAGATGCTTATTACTCGAAGTGGTGGTTCCTTCCGCAGGCTTAGTGTCTCTGGGCTTCTTACTGAATCTATGTTTACCTTCATTTCTGAAAAGTAAGTAGTGGTGTAGGTTGCATTTCTACAATTCTCTCTTCCTTGGAATTCTTTGAATTAGTTCATGAGATTGCCTGATTTTATAGATCTCACAAACTTGCCATTTTATTTCTTTTATGTTCACATTGCTTCCTTATTTGATTAAGGACTAATAGGATTGGTAGAACACACTGCAAAGATCTTAAGACGAAGTTTATCTAGAGTCTTGATGTTTGGTGGTGTTTATAACTATATGGTTTGAAATTTCTAATATTTACATCAGAAGTGAGAATTGAGATGAGAAATTCTTGGAAAGACCTATTCATTTGTGCTGTTTCCATGAAGTTTTCTTCGAATTGTGGATATTGCATCATGTGATGAGTGAAGGACCTTCAGGATTAATGATACATGTCCCTTGAATTAAATACTGATGCTATGCTCAACAGTTAGTGGCAGGAAATATCCATGTAGTTGATTCCAAGTTGCCGGAACTACGGTTAATTATACAGACTTGCATGATACACACATCGATATTAAATTATTCAAACTTGCCTATTGATATACTGCTTATTACATATGATTATTCTGTGGAGATTACTTCACTTGCACAAGTATTTATTAGGTTGTAGTTGCTTGCTAACCTACTTGATTAACCTCAAGTATAAAACAACTTTATTAAAGTTTTTTATTTACTCCTTGTTGGTAGCTCAATTACTGTAGGAACAATGATCAGGTACTAATAAATGCAATGGTACCAAATTGAGGTTCTGTATGTACAATCTATTTGGTTTGCAAATTCTGTAGTTTCTTTTTTTTTTTTCATTATCCAAGACGTGACCAATAATGTTATTTAGGATTGTTAATGTTGCATTTGATGGCTAAACTTTTTTTGTTTGTTTTATAATTTTTTTCACTTTTTTTTTTTTTGCAAGTGCTGGTTCCCTTCAGAGATTGGAGTTGCCAAGGAGTGAAATAAGTGATTCAATAGTAGAACGAGTCGCACCGAGGTTTTCGAATATCACTTTCTTAGATGTGAGCTACTGCAGAAAGATAAGTGCTCATGCCCTAGAAACTTTTGGAAAGAATTGCAAGTTCCTCGTTGGGCTTCGGCGTAGGATGCATCCACTAGAGGTGGCAGACAAAGTCTGCCAAGACGAAGAGGCCTACGCCATCGCAAATACAATGCCCAAGCTGCATCGACTGGAGTTGGCCTACCTGCTCTTGACTACCAGAGGTGTCCTTGAGATCCTCTCCCGGTGCAGGGATCTTGAGTACTTGGACCTGAGAGGTTGTTGGGATGTCAAGCTTGATGAGAAATACATAAAGCAATGGCATCCTGGATTGAAGGTGTTGGGACCGCACGTCGTGGACTGCTACGAGCGGAGCTTCTGGGAAGATTGCTCAGACTACTCCGATTCTTCTGTATACTCCTGGGATTTCATGGATGACAGAGTCGATATATATGATGGAGGAAGTGATGATGATGGTATTTGGGATGATGATCAAGGACTAGAAGGTTTGGAAGTTCGGTTCTACGGAGGTGGTTTTAATGATGCATTTGCTGCATTTGAATGGCCTCCATCTCCCTGACTTGTTGGTTCTCGCTCGAAGAAACTTGATGCTACTACTTAAGTTACTTCTCTTCCAGAGCTTTTTAGAACCACTAAAATCTACTCTAAGATCCTGATCTATATGTCAATGCTTTGAAGTTTCTGGTTGGCATTTATGTGGAGATCAATCTCTAATGTTTAAACGAGGAAATGAATATGTCGGATCTCTTGTACTGTTCAATGAAAATGCTCATAAATATATGTTTGTACTGATGTCAAGCTGATAAAAGTATCGAGGCCTCTCCAACCATTGCAGCAAAATTTTGGATTCTGCGCTTTGTTGTTCCAAAATATGATATGAATGAGAGAATACTCACTTTATTCTGTATCACTTTGCTCAATGAATTAGCTTGTGCTGCACAAGAACTAATCCTATTTCCATGATAGCTATGCATTAATAATGCTGGTTCTTCAGTATCTTGATAGTGATGTACCTTTATTTTCTTCAAGGATTCTGAGTTGGCCTTGAAGTTTCCCTTTGATGAGCCAATCATGGATGTCTGGTGCTTATATCAACTTGTTATTCTTAATTATCTGATGAGGATGTTGCAGCGACTGAATTAAGTGATCTCAATGGCAATGAAGGGACCAGTTTTGATGCCCTTGTTACTTCTTTTTATCTCAAGACAAGTGGTTTAGAGATGATGTTTAGCTTATATTAGCTTCAGATGAGCTGTAGCCTTCTATTAGAATTCTATTCCTGGTGTGGCATATGCCATATGTTGGCAACTGGCAACATCTGATGATGCTTGGTACATTATCAATGGAGCACAACCTTATTTGTCATTTACCATATTATGGATATTATTGAGACATTTGAAGATTACATCAAAGAATTATAATAAATTGAATGCTTTTGATATTACCTGAGAAATTGACTTACAAAGAACTAAGATTCTTGTTGTTGTTGTTGTTGCATGCAGAGATTGAATTTGCATGGGAAACAGTTTGATGTTGATTTGGTTGGCAGAAAACAAACATTCGGTCTTGTCATTTGATGTGTATTTGATCAAATTAAAGCCATGAAGCGTGCCAAAGAACTCCATGCAAAGCTCATGCTTTCTCGATCTGAAGCACGCTACCGGTGGAAGGAACTGCGGGGTCTAAAGAACAGGAAGAAATATCTGAGGTTTACTTAGCCACAACACTTCCAGTATCCAACCTCATGTTTCGACCTCATTCTCAAAATGTCAATCTATACACAGTGGAGTTAGATTTCCTCTGTACAAAACACTCGGTATCTGTCAGCAGGAATCCAAGTCGAAGAGGAGCTCAGGGCCGAGGTATGGAGCTCCGGCGACACGGAGATCGTCGGGCGTGTCTATCTCCTCCAGCACCACAAATCCTACACCACGGAATCTAATCATATCTTATCCAAATTAAACATATAATCTAACAACAAGAGCATGTTCTTGATGGTTCAGTAAGCGCAGACCAGCACTCACTCACTCACTCACCGGGAAGAGGAGGTATGGGGATGTCAACGTAGTAGGTTGATGGCCTTCCTTGCTCCTCCGAGTATGGTGGAGCCAAGACATCCAGTATGGCACAAGGAGTCAAGGCAATCAGAGAATGTATGTTGCCACCACTCCTTGGGAACAAAACTGATGCCTTGGATGAGGCTTGGAGGACAGAATCATCAGCTACAACCTTTGCTAACCCACCTATTATCCAACAAAAGAAAGGATGTTAATCTTAAGATTACAGAGAACCACTGAGACAGATACGGAGATGCATAAACAGAAAGTGCTGTGAATTGTCATTATACATTTAACTTGTTTTTCTTGACCGAGGCACATACAAATAACTATTGCTGTTCTCCAAGAAAGAACTTAGAACAAAGTTCAATTGAAGATTGTATGGTAATATATGGTCTAAGATTACGTCTTTGACATTCCTCAGAGCCTTGTTTGGTCAAACATTGTCTGAATTAGAGCCAACAAATGCAAATCTCATTTACTTGCATTCGGTGGTTTCATCTTTAGGTGATTCCAATAGCAAACGAGCGAATTCAGGAAAAACATCAGTGCAGTTTCTAATCACACTCTCCACAAGCTTCTTTTTCTGATGGCATCAGTTTACCCTGTTCTGGGAAACAGACATATTCCGAGGTTAAAGTTCTTCCCAGCTACTGTTCAGCATGCTTAAAGAAAGGGCTAAGAATCGCAAGGGTGCTTACTTCTTTTAGGGTTGGAGATTGGGGTGGTGACCCAGTCATAGGACTTGAGTGCTATGGAACCATACAACACTTTGGTGAGGACGACCATCCTCGGATGATCATGCAGAGGCAGCCTTGCACCAGCTGGGAAGCAGAACACTCCTATCTAACCAGCCACAGATCAGTTAGTGACGCGAATCCATGTCAGATCCAACATAAGAATCTTACAATTAGTTCGCATTGTTTCAGTGACATGCATCGGTTTCTCAAAATAGTAGAGTTGTAGAGGGAGACATTAAGTACCGAGAAGTCCTCGCATTCATGGATGTGTATGTACGTTATCTGCTTTATCGCGTGCCCCAAGATCAGTCCATGGCCGCCGCCGCCGCTTCTCCCACTCGAAACGCTTCCTTCTGATGTTTCGTCTGACGTCGTCGACGCTCGTGATCTTTCATCTCCAGATCCGTCGCTTGCAGAATCCACAGCCTCATCCCCAGATCCATCAATGGCGACACAGCTCGTGCTCTCATCCCCGGATGAACCATCGATTCCCACGTCGGCCGGTTCCATGGCATCTGCGTTCGAAGCAAGAAGATGAAGTATGTGATAATAGTAGCATGCAGCGAGCGCACGCACGTCAGGATCGGCGGAAAGTGCGTTACCAAGGATGCCTTGGAGCCATCCGAGCTGCCTCGGAGTGGGAAGTCCTGCCCTCCCGGAGGAGAAGACCATGTCACAGGCATCATACAGCCGCTGCATCTTGCTGCCTTCAGCTTCCATGGGCTGCGCGGCCATGGCCGAGAGGGGAGAGGCAGCAGCCTTATAGTAATGGGTGCGAATAGGATGATCCGACTTCAACCTGCCGTCAGAGTAACGTCTGTGTATATATAGATTGCAATGTCCTGGAGGTTGGAAGTCCCACCGGAGGAGGCTTTACCACCCTTGCACACGTTAAGGAAACCATGGGCTCCCACAACTTCACAAGGGAGCTTTCTCTTTCTCCCACCACCCTCTCCCTGTTTTCCTGTTGCATGCTTATCCTCTTGCACGCACCGCACGCGACTGTTCATGGTAATAAACAAAACGTGCGAGCACCGGGTTCAGGTGCTGCCCCTGATTCCCACCACCTCCTCGTGCATAATATCTCGAGTGCTATGTTCGTATACAGGTAGTTGTACGTATCATTCAAATAGACATTGGAAAAAAGTAGAAATCGTTATCGTCACCCGGTGGTGCTGATAAACCGACAAGGAGGGAGAGGAACGGGTGGCAGCAAATCCAAGCCGTCGCAGATCGAAATGGAAACAGCGGCAGAATACAAGCGGTCGCCAATGGTGGGCAAGCCTCTTTCTGCGCCGCCCGATGGTCTACCCCTGCTTCGGACGTGACAGGCACCAGCCTTTTTTATATCTTCTCATCATTGCGTGAGCGGCATTCTTCTCATCGTACTAGACGTGGATTCGTGCGAGGACTATGAAGCTCCCTCTGTAGATTGGTGTGGAGGGGATCTTCGTGTCTATGCTTTAAGAACTGCGCAGGGGCGCAATGACTCCATCATGTCTCTTCCCCACCACTTGATAGCTTATGTGTTGAACTACAGTGCTCGAATGCTCCACCAGATCACTGACGGCGACCACCAAGCCATTTATGAGGGTCGGAAAGAGAAGCCTGGGTCCCTCTGTAGTGTTCCATCGAAGTGGTGGGCCACCCTTACCTGCGCTCCTGGTATTGGGTTGAACTCACGAGATGGAAAGACTGCATCACATTATTACAAGTCAGCCCTCTCTCTCTTTCTTTCTATTGGTGGGTCACGGGAGAATGACCGACGGGAGAGTTGTCGGGGGCCCCTTTCGGGGTCTCGGAAGTAGTTCATCCTCCAACCGGGATCTGCCACGTCGGGTCGGAGTGGCAAGTGAAAGCAATCCATCAATGTCGTGATCTCGTTATTCATTGCCCGTTGTTGTCATGCTTTAACTTGGCGTGATGGGATAGGGTGGCAGAAGGTCAACCAAGGAGTTGACCTGGGAAAAACTGGGTGCCCATGAAAGGAAAACGTTGTCAACAACAAATTTCTGATGGAACAATTTATTTTCTTATCAATCGATTGATTGAATTTATTAAAGATATATATATTTATTTATATGTTCTGCTTCACAATGGGATCATTTGGGTGGACAGTGATTTGTCCAAAAAAAAGATAGCTAATAGACTCTTATGTATAGGAAAAGTTCCAATTCACGTAATTACAGCAAATTAAATGAAAGCAATAAAAGAAATCAAGTCCGCAACGCAACAACTCCCACATAATGATATTTCCTGTGTCACGTGACCTGTCCGATGGTACCACACATTGCGCATCACAATGATCATAACAGTGATTCGGCCCACTGATTTCAGATGCAAGAAACCAGGCAGAAAAAATTGTGCACAACAGATGCAGCTTTCGAAGGCAGATCACAAGTCACAATGACATAAGATCAAACAGCTACTGGGCAGGAAGGTTTCAGATAAATGAAGAAAGAAACATCATTCACCAGTATGAACAGATCAGTAGTATCAGTAGAAACCAAGTAAGTCTACAATGGAAAGGTCAGTATTGTCGGAAAGAGTATGCTGCACTTGACTTTTGTATATCCACTGCATGAGCCCACTGATTTATGCAGACTATTGAAACACGAGTTGTGAAGAGATTCTTGCATGAGTCGAGATGTAATTGGAACAAAACATGCAAACATATGCAGAAGAAGTAACAACACAATTATTATTGTATAATTCAAGAGACAAAATCATCTGATAACTTATGGCATAACATGCAACTTTAGAGACGTGGGTGCTAAGACATCAAGGTGGAAATAGCAAAGACAGTTACAAAGTCAAAGCTAAAACTCATAGAATAATGCAGAATACAGAAATTGTTGAAACATATTGTAGTAAAAGACTGATAGTGGGTAAAGATTGTAACACTGACCTCAGGGAGGAAAGCTTGGATGGTGGCAGAGGGCAATCACGTTTAATATAGCCACCAGTTTAAAGCCAATGATTGGACTTCTCTCCAACTGAATATAACTATGAAAATGAAGCAGTTGACCAAAATCTTAAAGATATGACAATGATAGAAAACACTAGTGTCACTATATATGACTGCAATAAATTCAAACTTAATCCTAACTAATCTAAACCCACACTTAAGCAAATCCAGCTGCATCGCAACCTTTTTTACGTCGGGTATCAAGATGTCTCGACAACTAAAATCTACATACTTACCATGTTCTACTCACGATAAAATTTCATCTTAAATAACCACACAAGGTTTCTGTGAAATATAAAGAATGACCAGAGAGAATAACATAATTCAGCTTGTAACCCTACATTCATGGACAAAAGATCAACTTTCACTATGTAAAAAAGCAAAGAAGAACAAGAGGACTGCAGTAATTCCTGATACAAAAAGGAGCTCCATAAAAATAGCCTAATTAAAGGTATAACCAGACTAGATCATCAAAATTGGTCCATACATTTACATGTGCACACACATGAAAAATAAACAAATAATCAAATTCGAGAAAACAACAGATTGCTAGAGTTATAACTGGTCCTTGTTCTTACAATTTTTCAACTTAGCTCCTATAAGAAACAAGCTGAACTTAATGCGGTTCTTACTTTTCGATACTTGAAGATCATTCAAAAACTTGCAAGCTTTACAGACTTGTATTTATCCAAGTTCTGAAATCATATAGGACAATAGTCTCTCTAAGAACACATGGAACATGCAGCTCAACATTTAATCACACCCCTTGAACTGGAAAAGATATAACAATTTGACCTAAAGTTTACTTGCTATTTCTTACATATGCATATGTTACATTTAAATTAGTTACAATCTATTGCTTCTTGTTAGCAGAAGTATAAATATCTCATCTGCATACAAGCTAGTATTTGAAAGATGTGCCTCTACTACAAGGACAAGTTAGCATAATGACGAAACATTTTCATATGAAAACCTATCCTCTCAAGCTCAGAAAGAATTTTATCAATATCCGGATGTGATGCATCTCCTACCGAAAACAAATGAACCTTGTCAGCAATCTGAATCCAACTGTATCCGGGTTGTTTCTTGGCTCCATTCTGTTTCATTAAGCCTCTCACTTTAACTACTTCCCTCCACATACCAGCTGCAGCATAAATATTTGATAGCATCACATACGCCCCCGACGTCCTAGAATCCGACAGAATTAGCTTCTTAGCAACCAATTCTCCTAACTTAACATGGGAGTTCATTCGGCAGGCTGCCAGCACAGCACCCCAGGCAGAAGTCTCTGCTTCATACGGCATTTCTCTAATATACTTACATGCTTTCTCTAAATGTCCTGCTCGACACAGCATATCCACAAGGCATGCATAATGTTCTGCCCTTGGATGTATCCTGTACTTGGACATCATCAGATTGAACCAATTTAAGCACTCCTCAACTTTTGCCACATGCCCACATGCAGACAAGATACTGAGGAATGTGATCTCATTTGGTATCATGCCCTTTTCTTCCATCTCACTGAATAGAGAAAGAACATTATCATAGCCACCATGCTGCGAACATGCTGCAATAATTGCGTTCCAGGAGACCATATCTCTATTCTGAATGTTCTGAAAGACGAACTGTGAATCACCAATGCAACCACACTTGCTGTACATAGTTATCAAAGCATTACATAGTGATACATTCAAGAGCAATTTAGTTTTAATGGCAAAAGCATGAGTTCGCTTCCCTCCTTGTAGCAATCCCAGAGCAGAACATGCTGTCACGACCGCAATAAGCGTAGCATGGTCCGGTTTCATGCCTGTATTTTGCATTTGGATATACAGTTTCAGCGCTTCCTCACCATGCCTGTTGTGCACATAGCCTGCAAATAAAAATAAAATAACAAAGATACAGAGATGAGCTCAAGCATGACTAGTTCGAACCAATGCTACATAAAATAGAGGCACCAAGAAATTGCTAGACAGTTCATATTCTTAATTTCTATATGTTCTTTAAACAATGTAAATGACATGAAATCGACAACACTGTTAAAAAGGGTACCCAAGTACAATCATACAAGAAGGTATAGAATGATATAATATGGAAAAAGACATGACCTGCTGTAAAGAACCATGACAGTGGAAGTGTTCGATATGAAACTCGAGAATGGGAAACCAGATAATTTCAAGTTTATAGATGAAAGAAGAATTAAAGACACAAGAGATCAGGATGAGATACTTTGAAGTCACTTGAGCAAGCTGAACGATATTGACACATGCATCATATGCCTGGACAAGTATCCAAGCACTATGTTTCACAGGTATAACAAATGTTGCATTAGTTGTTCACCACAGGGATCCTCACATCTTCCTAGGGCGGCACTCTCTTGCTTGACTGATAAACACTGCTCACCTAAGCCCAAAACTTAAGAGACCATCTATTCAATTGCCTCTGATCAACTATAAGAATTCTTCTCAGAACAAGATTACGTTATGAAGCATTTTTACAAATTAAAAAGGCCCTTTGGAATTATTCAATGAATTTTCAGAAGCCTCCATGAATTGTTAAAGCTCCATTGTTAAGATGAATTATGTCGGATTTTTTTTTTCACTTATCTTCCAGACAGTGCCTAACTCGAAAGAAATTCAAGCTAAAAATCTTCCAACCATACCGGCCATCATCGCATTCCAACAGATTAGATCCTTGTGCCTAATCCCATTAAATATTCTCCTCGCCTGCTCGACATTCCCCTCCTTGCAGTACCCTGTGATCATCGCTGTGATGGCAGCCAGGTTTTTCTCTGGCATCCGGTCAAACAAATACCTGGCCTCCTCGTACCTCCCATTCTCCACGCACCCACTTATCATGGCAGCCCATGAGACCGCGTTCTTCTTCGGCATTCTATCGAACAGATCACGGGCCCTGTCAACCTCCCCTTTCCGCGCGAGACCAACGACCATCGCGGTGTATGAGATCACATTCCTCGCCGGCATCGCCTCGAACAACATCTCGGCTTCTTCGAACCGGCCATACTTTACGAGCCCAGAGACGATGGCATTCCACGAAGCGACATTCCTGAGGGGCATCTTTGCGAAGTAGTCGAGCGCCTCATCGGGCCTCGCGTTCTCGAGGCAACCGGCGATGATGGAGTTCCAAGACACGGTGTTCCTCTGGGGCATGGAGTCGAAGAGCCACTTCGACCCCTCGAGGTCTGAGTTCTGCCAGTGAGCGGTGAGGATGGCGTTCCAGGAAACGGTGTCGCGGGTGGGCATTCCGTCGAACAGTTGGCGGGCGGCATCGAGCTGGCCGGCGCGGCCGAGGGATCCAATCCGGAGGTTGTGGAGAAACACACCCCTCGGGGACATGGCATGCGGGAGAGATTTCGCGGATCGGAATAGAGCATTGGTTTTGGAATAGAATGGCAGCAGATGATTTAAAGATTTAAAGATTTAAAGTAAGTGGCATACTGCAAGAAAGAGAAAGAACAATTACGTAGTTTTGAGGAAAGGTGGGGAGTGGATGTTTTAAGTATTAAGAGCCACCAACTGGTTTTCAGACGCTATATTTAAACTAGTCAAGACGCTTCTCGAATTAGGTTAATTAATTATCTTTAATAATTTTATATTTTTTTAACTTACCTTTTTAACCTATCCAAACATCTCAATACATCACTTTGTTAAGTATAAAGATTCGATAGATAATTACTACAAAATAATCTATTATTAACTCTGCTAGATTTGGAGAATACATTTATATTAGTTTGACAAAAGCTTTCCTATGTTGAATGGAAAGCATCATTCTCGATATACATACGCATTCAGCAATAGCTAAAGCAACAATCTCGATGCAAGTATAACATGCATCACAACCAGACGCCCAGCATCTAATAAAACAATGAGCAAGAAAACACCTGACATCTGAATGCATTTGAGATTATTGACGAGGCCATATTAAATGCGAACAACTAACACTCAGGATACGTCGTATCACAAATCTATAGAAGAGACGATCGCATATAGATTCGTCTCAGTTACAGACTGGCACACAAGAAAAACTATCGGTCATCAATAACAGGATGGATCCAACACAGAGTCATACTACTATGAAACCTACTACTACAAGTTCAGCTTGTTTTAAGCACAAGAGCAGCATCGATAACACAAAGTCCGACAACTGTTAACAGCAAGTGTCATGCATAACAGATGAGACAAAAACAGTCAACTTTAAGCCCTTTCACCACGGATCCTCCGGGCCAATTGGATATCCTTGGGCATTATGGTCACACGCTTGGCATGGATGGCACACAAATTGGTATCCTCAAAGAGACCCACCAGGTAGGCTTCTGCAGCCTCTTGCAAAGCAAGCACTGCATGGCTCTGGAATCGCAGATCAGTCTGCACGATACAAGCAATTGCAAGGACTCATACATCATATGAACCACCAACATATAATGTCACCAATTCAAACTTCTTACCTTAAAATCCTGGGCAATTTCCCTAACAAGCCTCTGAAATGGCAACTTCCTTATCAGAAGCTCTGTACTCTTCTGATACTTCCGAATCTCACTAACATTTTTTTCATTACCAAGCCGAACAATAAGAAGTTGAAGACAACAAAAGAGAAAAAAAATAAAGAACAGATCAGCACAACCCCACCAGTATCACAGAGCATACCGTAATGCAACAGTCCCAGGCCGATAACGGTGGGGCTTCTTCACTCCGCCAGTGGTAGGGGCTGATTTGCGAGCAGCCTAAACAAACAACAGAAGACAATTACATGAAGAAAGTGAAACGGCAAGGAGGACAGGAGATAAACATATTAAGATAGAAGCAACAGACACTGATCTCAAAGTGTTAATTAGAAAGTAGTAATCAGACCTTGGTGGCAAGTTGTTTCCTTGGAGCCTTCCCTCCAGTGGACTTGCGAGCAGTTTGCTTAGTACGAGCCATCTGGATTGGGGGTAAAAACCATTAGGTGTACTTGAAATATGACAGATCAAGTGCATCCATAGCTAGTCACTTAAGTGCATTGCAAATGTATCTAAAGAAGTTCAAAACAGGACCTTCAACAAACTGTGCACAGAAATTCCACAAATGAAGATAAAATACTTTTATTTCAAAAGAACCCACCATAAGCATAACATGAGCATAACTAAATCGAAGATCCCTCACACCTTTGCATATGTATGCATTTGTGACACAATTACCTCAGGTTGGGAAATGGCATAACATTGACAAAACACATAAGCAGATAAATCAGAAAACCACGAGGTAAATTTTAAATTCAAAAGAAAAAAGGGGCATGGAGTGACAACTCATTTAAACTTGTTAACTTCATAATATAAATAAAAACCAACACTTGTCAAGATGTCGACATAAAAGATGGAATCAAATTCAGGAAATATTTATTAAATCCAAAACATTTAAATGCCATTGTGAATAAACATCTGTTGCAAAAGTAATTGGCAGTGTACACAGATTAAAGATCTATTTTATACATCAGTAGATGACTATATTATTCTGAATCACCTGGACAAAATAACAAACAACATGAATGGAAGCACCCACTGAATAGACGAAATAATATTCACCAAACATATTATCTGAATCTCATACAAGCCATACAGATAAGAAACCAAAGCTGCACATGTTTATATCCACGTTTGTACTCTAATTTTGCAAATTTAGATCTTCTACATGATCCATAGAGAGACAAATTAATTCTATTCACATTCTGACTCAATTAGAAAACAATAAGATTTATTTTTTTCTATTACACTTGACTCGGTCTTCCTGTCCAAGAAACATAATTAAGAAAATGAGCAATCACCTTAAAAATTATTTGCAACATATTTGATTTATGTATTGATCAAATTTATTCCCACCTGAACCAAGTTTCCACCAATATCCATCACAATATATCCCATATCCATAACCATATCCACTAATGACTCTAAGAGGAATATAATTTCTCCAATTCCCCAATAGTTATTAGCAATAGCTCCAAAAAAAAGTTATTCCCTGGCCTAAGTAAACAACCAAGACAGAAGCCTAAATTTCATGAAGATGGGGGGCAACTGTAATTAAAATCACTTGCGCTCTCAATTTGAGAAACTATTGACGAGGAATCGCATTGTCATCATTAAACTAAAAGCTCCTAGCTCTGGCCACATATAATCAGATAAAGGGTCTACAAATCAGTTCTCCGACACAGATTATCCACAAAGCACTTAAGACGTCACTCTAAAGCATTCCCGATTTCAACAGTGTGGAGAATGATCCCAGCCCCAAACGAACATGCAGAAAACCTCAAACTTCATAGCACCTATCGTTCTCATACGCACACAATAGGTTACAATTTCTCAAGAAAATTGCACAACCGAGAGGCAATCCAAGAAAGAATAGCAAACCCCCAATTAGATCAATTAGAATTGCTGTAATTGTTTTATATGTGTACAATAAGATCTTTCTATTACGACGATGCACTATTCGACCAAACAACACATCAGAGATTAAAGATTGGAAACAGCGACAACAGAACCCTCCAATATCGAGCGAACCACAATGTGCAACGATGATATGAGCAATCGCTTCGAATTCCTACACCCAAATACGCAACTGTGGCAGCGTTCCGCCGCATCCAGAAAAGAAATAAAATCCTCCTAATTCAATAATAACAAAGAAAAGAAGAAACGCCAACGAGATAACATCAAGAAATCAAACAGGAAACCAACAAGCGAACAAAATATCCGAAACAGCCCAACAAAATTACAAGGAACCAAGCCGGATTCCTACCTCTCGAAAGCTTCGAACCCAAAGCCGACGACCGAAACTCGAACGAAGTCGCAAGTCGAGCCCGTTTAATAACCTTCCCGCGAACTCCCTCGGTCTCTATATCGCTCGCTCTCTGTCTCTCTGTGTCGTCTGATCGATGTGATCAGCGGCTGAGATGAATCCTCCTTGGTTTTCCTCGCGTCGGTGTGGGGACGGTTGAGATCCCGTGTTGTTGTGTTTCCTTGCCATTGGACCAACGGTTGAGATCTATGCTTAGGTCCGGAGGTGGATCGTGACTCATTGCTGGCGGCCTGCTATTGGCTCAAGAGCCTCGTCCATGGATTAAGGAAGCTAATGGTTTTTTGTGATGCTCTCTGAGACAGCAAACATATATATATATACACACGAAGTTACGATGTTTCAATGGGGCCCACACCTGCCAGGGCCACACGCGGATGCGATAAAGCCGCCGGAATAGAAGCCATACAAATATATATATATAGATTCCATTTAGTTGTCAGCTCACGAAGACACACATGGTGATTATTTTCCAGTCAAAAAAAAAATTGCCTTTTTCTGAGAAAAGAGAAGCTATTCCTATTTTGTGGCGATCAGTATCTGAGTGAAGCCAAGCGGCAAGCTTTCGTATGGCACTCCCATCCTTCAGCGTTCTACCTGCTTTTGCTTTGGAGCTACGGGACTCGGATTGCGTCTCTGTAATCTGCAGCTTCAAGCTGCTACAGTGCGACCAGCTCCAAACTCTTCAGTTGGTTAACGTCTACGAATCTAAATCTCTCACGGTCTCTGAGAACTCGTAACATCTGATTCCAACCGGCATAAACAATCGGGAAGAGGGTTCTCGTAGAACGCTTCCTCGGATCGAAACCTCTCTTTTCCTCTGGTTCCGGAGATGGGACCTTTTCTCTTACGAGGCGACCCTTGTCTGATGAACTCATGCAATGAGATCAATACTGAAGCAAGAACGTAAAGATGGGATTTTTCGATGATCACATACCGTCTTTTATGGATTTCAGATGTCATATCTGATAGCTTTTTTCCTTCTTTAATCGATCCCCGCTCGATTTTATCAAACAAATGAACCAGTGCCTTCCTGCAGGGGCATAATTGAGTGAGATCGATCGAGCTTTAATGGTTCCTTGCAAGTTAGCAGCTTACCTATCAGGAGTGATGGTTCTTCTGTGGCCCAAGAAGCGGCGGTGGCCCTCGACTGCCCTGGCCATGTTTCCCGAGTACGATGAAACGAAAACATCACTCTCCACAGAGACGATGTAATCCAACGCCGCCATTTGAGCTGCATACGGTCTGAATGGTTCCAGCTCATCTGCTGATGCCAACTTTTCCTAGGAAGCTACGAACTTAAGACCCGAGAAGGAAGAAAGAAAGAAGAGATTTCAAGGAAAGAACACTTTGAAATGTATCTGTACCTTGCTCATTAGTATGGGAAAATGGGATTCCAGATCAACCATATGAGAATCACCTCCGTAAATGTCACCTGCTGCAATGTATATTGGGGTATTTGATGGATATCCTAAAGCAGAGAGGAAAATTCCAACCTCTTTTGGTGTAAGGGGACAATAGCCCTTTGATCTCTGTTGCATGGGGTCAATATCTTTCACCTTCCAATATGGTATAATTTCTCTGCCAAAGTAGAAGAACATAATAAGATCGAGGGAATTGATTGCTGAGGCAATAGAGAAGATATTGATCTGTCAAAGTACTTACCTAATTGTTGTCAGCTCATCAGCTTCAGAAGCACTCAGACCATATGTGCAACCACTAAAAGCAAGCATGTCCTTCTCATACCGCAAGTGTAGAGCAATAAATGGACCATATGATCTCATTCTCTCAACCAATAACTACAATTTGCATGGAAAGCAGATTACCACAAAAATAAGATCCTAATGCAAGTATGTTAACGGATCGACAAGTATAACTAGGCTATTACTTTTCCTAGTCCTTCGATGCTAGGGGCAAAACGAAGAGCCTGATAGAAAGCCCGGCAACGAAGCTTTTGTATGTCGGGGGGCAAATTGTTGTTAGCAAGACGAGAATCTGATTTCGCGGCACGAATGACCTGCGAATCAATTTCAAGAATTAAAATGCATACAGGATGGTATAGAAGTTTATTTTTCTCCTTTTAGGTAATACAGAGACCACACCTTGTGATAATCCCATAATTGAGATATCTTGTCGCGGTAATATTCTATCCCGGACCAGCTTTTGAAATATTTCACAGATTTGGTAGCTGCAGCAAACTCCTTTGGTAGTTTCTTCATGATTTTCACATCATTTGCCAAAGAATGTATGAAATAATCTTCATCAAAGACATCTGAAAATTTGCTGCCATGAAATGATGCATCTATTAGTACATGATGAAGTTTCAAAGTTTTTAAAGGAACATGAAGATTTTGAGTACTACCTTGAATCTTGCCAAAATGAGCTCTTATCAAGTATTGGAATCACAAGAGTGGCATTTATAATCCGTGCGATGGCTACCATGTCAGATATCTGCCATGAAAAGTGCAATGCACTCATAAGAAATTAGGAAAAGGAATCACACAAGTATTGAAACATTCTAATGAATCTTTGGAATAACTATGAGTTTAACGAGGAAACTTAACAGTATTGGCAAGATTGGGAGGCAGCAAAATAAAACTCAAGGATTAAGATTTTCTCAGGCATTATTGGCAAGCAATAGATTTTCAAGCAATAAGATATTCTCAAGCAGTAAAAAAAAATTCAAGCATTAAGATTTTCTCAGGCATTATTGTGATGCGACACAAAAAGAACTGTTACTTTTCAATAATTTAGTTTAATTTTAATTGAAAACCCATTTTTTGCTAGTTTCTTAGTGGGCAATTCAACCAGGACAACTACTTTGGCTAAATCCAATTACAGGATTCTCTGTGTAGCAATCAAAGAGTAATCATAATATCCCTTAGCTTTTCCTTAAAAACTGTTAGGCAGAGCCAACATAGATAGGAATCATAACAATTGGTCAGAATTTGATGTCAAGATTGTGACCAAACTGCAGGAATCTCTGTATAGCAATCAAAGAGTGATAGCCGTTCGTGATATATTTAGCTTTTCCTTAAAAACTGTAAGGTAGAGCCAATATAGATAGGGTTCATAACAATTGGTCAGAATTTGAAGTCAAGATTGTGACCAAACTGCAGGATTCTCTGTGTAGCAATCAAAGAGCGATAGCCCTTCATGATATATCTTAGCTTTTCCTTGAAAACTGCTAGGTAGAGCCAATATAGATAGGGTTCATAACAATTGGTCAGAATTTGATGTCAAGATTGTGATCAAACTGCCGATTCTTCCATTTCCAGAACCTACAATTGACTTGACTTGACTTGCTTGCATATGAAATCAACATAATTTACTGATTGTGTTCTTGGTTGCAGAAGATGCATCTTTGTTTCCTATTACTTCCTGCTTTGCCTTTATTTGGCAATTAAAGTACTATGCCCATACACACACAAACACACAAAATATTATTTATGGATGGTAGCTTGCTGCCTAATTATTTTCTTTGTTGCTCAATAAGAACAGAAAGCAAATATTAGCAAAGAGACCGATTAATTTCCAACACTATGTTCATGTTCATGTTCAATCAACTCAAGACAGTTGACATATGCTTGCAGTTAATTCAACTTTCTTCTTGGACAACTATTCAGGCAAAGTAGAAGTGCAAATTGGATTCGTTCTTTGACCATCTAGAACAGAACACAAGCAAAGAAACAAGGAACAATTGCTTACTCCTGCTCTCATCTGGTTCAGCCCACCATTGGTGCTCACTAACAAGTATCCTCGTGACTCTCCAGGAGCTGCAGCAAGAGAAGCCATTTCTTGACATGAACAGCCAAACGAAGAAAGAAGAAGGAACAGGAACAAAGCGGAAATACATTACGTGAGTACGATGAGGTGGGTTTAACGCAAGGCACGAAACCACCATGATTTGATGGAGGCTTCCACAGCTTCTCCGATTCCTGCGACGCTTCCTGGTTGTTATCATCCCACTGTCAAATCTAGAGGAGTGAAAAGAATGGAAGAGATGGCATAGTTTACTTAGCGTTCCAAAGACTGACGTCAACGGGATCAGGCGGTGAGGAATTGCAACTTTGGCGTTAAGATGAAGGCAAAATCTGTCGAACCCATCGGGCCGGAGAGGTACCTGATGGAATGCGGTGGGCGCCTTGGAGAGTTGAGGAGGAGCCATTTCTTGCATCCACGCGAGCTCAGAACGCCGACTTCCATACCCAATCTCATGTCTCTGCAGTTAATTGTCGTATTGTCATTGCACCGTTATGATATCTTCCACAGAACAAGGATGAACAGTGAGCTAGAAAAGGAATGAGAAGTTATATAACCAAGAAGGAATCTGTAGAAGAACAGCTTCCCATCGAACAATCCCTTTCGTTCAATTTTATTCAAGAACCATCAAGAGAACTAAAGGCGGCGGTTTCTCCTACCGATATTGTTGCTGGAAACACTAAAATAATCGATTTTTATCCAAGAAACATCAACGACAAAGAGGCATGAACAGATCCTATCGCTAAAGAACCGGTTCTTGCTCAAGACACATCGACAATCAAGAGAGATACAAACGAAAAGAACATCTCCAAAACCGCCGAAAAAATCCAAAGAAAACAGCATCAAGAAGCAGCCTTTACCAAAGAAACGTCGAATGGCGAAGAGAAGCAAACAGAGGGAGAAGACAAGGAGAGACCTTGGCGAGCGTGTAAGCCGCGCGGAAGGGCGAGGAGGAGGAGGGGGAAACGTGCACGTCCAGCAGCGCCACCAGGGAGACGGTGCCGATGGCGCATATCAGCACCGACCGCAGGACGGCCACGCTGCTCGGCCTCAACCTGCGCCTCTGCATCTCCTTCTCTCTATCGATTACCCTGCTTCTCTTCTTCCTTTCCTTTCCTTTCTCTGTTCACGGCCGTGCCGCAGAGCAAGTACCTTTCACCTTTGGAGGAAGGAGCAGGGGGCTTATATGTGCGAACGAGAGGGAGTGCGCGTGAATGCGTGCCCGAGAGTGCAGATAATTGAATAAAGAACCGCTGATAGGACGGGAATCGCAGACAACCGAACCAAAATCCTCTGCTTTCTTCTTCCCTTCCATGTTCCACACGTCCCAACACAATATATGTCACTGTCCCCACTCGGATTCGAACACATTTCACACCATCTCGACGGAGATCGTAGGGTCTCAGATCGTGGAACAAATCTCGACGCTTCTTCTCCTCCTTCTCCTTCGTCTCTCTCTCTCTCTCTCTCTCGTAACTCGAGGAAGCAACACTTGCCATTTCAATCCACCGCAATGAATTGTTACCGTTCGCGAGACTACTGTGCTCGATTGAGGAAACTGCCTTACCCAACAATGTATTATTACGCATGTCAGTGTCAGATATTTAGCTTTGCTTTTCCCCAATTAAAATATTTATTAGTAATAAACTGATCATTAACCTATTTTACGAGACTATTTATCCTTCATAATACTTATCATCAATACAATCTAAGAATTATCATCTAACTCATTTTTCGAGAATTATTTGATCCTACTATCACACGAGTTAAAGATTTATCGACTAAGTTTCATATATCGAATCTTGACGAGACGATACAAAATTAATATAATTTTTTTAAAAAATATTATAATTCTCTATCTAGATACATCTAGAAAATTCAAGATATTCACTTTCGTATGTATAAAAGAGATTTGGTGAAGTGAATTGATAGCTATGCAGCAATACTTTAGTGCTTGATCAAAGACACTTCTTTTACATGCAATATCAATAATGTGGTAGACAAGACTTGTCTCCTAACTAATAGTAACAAGAAGGGTTGTCCATAATGTGATGCAAACCCAAGAATGAATTGGCATTGGAATCGTCCCATGAGGCATGTAGTCAGTCACATGATCATGTCCTCCAGCTCAATAATGTAGCAATATATACTTCCAACATTGGAATCATATGGTATATAATGTTTGTTTGCTGCAAAGGGCATGCATCTTTGGACAGAGAGAGGGATGGGGGCAGTAGTGTTTCAATCACACTTTGAAGGAGCAAAAGATTCCATGAGATGTAAATATACATAGCGATAACTTTTTGATTTGATGGCCGCTTGGAAATTTGTGCCCTTGATTTGATAGGAATGATGTTCGTATGCTAATCGAGAGACATTATTGATTCATTTATATTTGGACACTTTTGAGTCCAATTTCTCTTTTGTTTTTGTTACTCATTCGATGGACTTGGATTTAAGAAACTCAATTATTTATTTATGTACACCACCAAATCCAAATTATCAACCTCTCGTGCAAGTGATAATTTTTTTGTTGTTTCATATGTCGATATTTAGAGTCAAACTTAGGTACAATAAATCGCAAGATTTTATATCCGAAAATAACCAGCTTCAATCGAGCTTCCTATAAAATTGTATTGAAACAAACAAAAAGTCTTTCGATTAAGTTAAGTTAGTGTCAAAAATAATCGGTGGATACTAAATGATCTTTAGAAGTAAAAATTAATCTACATGAATAATCAATCATGTGCGATCATTAGAAGTTATGACAAATAATCGAATCATCAAAGATTACTCATTAATATTCGTTTAATTAACTCAAATTACTCACTATTAAGCATTGTTGTCAATGCATTCAAATGGATTAAAATTTTAAATGTATAAAATGTGTTTATTCTTTCATAAATTATATATTAGAGGGATAAATTCCTATTATTATAATATATATATCCGTAATTTTTTTAGTTTTGTAGAAGCATATATAATTAAAATTTACTCGCTAGCTTAAGATGAGAGAGAGAGAAAGAGAGAGGGAGAGAGATGACATGCAATAAAAGGCACTAAGGGGGGTAGGTAAACTTAAAATCCAAGAGCTAAGTGGCAACTCCACCTTTCCACTACCAAAAAGGTGGCGGAATCTTAAAAAGATGATAGTGGAGTTGAATGAGTAATTAATGTAACCTAATCCGAGGTTTAATAAATATGAAAGGGTGTTAGTGTTACAATCATTATTCCATCGACAAGGTCGAGAAAGCACTATAGTTAGCCTCGATTCTTGTGAATTAGAGGGCATAATAAGCATCAACAACTTAACTTTGTATTGGCAGCACTTCTCATTGTCTAATCTCATGACCATGTCATGTTCCCATACTAAATTGATCCAAGCGATAGGAACCGTAATCCAACTTGCTGCGATACGTATGGGTGTGTGTGTATTGGTTGGTCGTCAGCCGCCACCATTCACGTAGCGAGCGCGTGAAGGCCACTTTGTTTTGGCGGTCGCCGTCGAGAGTGCTGCGAAAGCTTTGGGGGCCGCCCACTCGACAACCACAATGGTGCAAGGAGAGTCAATACCATGCGCTATCTTTCGACTCTCCCCCCCTCCATTCCACGCCTCCACACGCAATGTTGTTGTTGATGAATGGAAGGTCGCCCACTTTACCATTAGTGCCTTACTCATGCTCTTAGTTTCTTGTTTTTGGATTTTGTAATCATCTCCTGACAACAAACTTATAGAATCGAGATTGTTTTCGTAATTCGATGTCATAGATAATCAAAATCTATATCAACGTTTTGAGTATTAGTGCGGTTCATGTTATACGTTGCAATACATGCTTCGTGCAATAGCATTTATAGGAAACGATGATGATTGTGTGATAATGAAGATAAAAGAAGAAGCTACAACATGATTGATGGTTCGGTGATACCACAACATGCGAATGCGAAGTGAGGTGTTGGTGGAGGGCGAGAGGAACGAGAGACCAATAGCCATGATATAGACATTAGAAAGTGGTGAGGCGTGGCGAAGCATTCCAAGATTTCAGTACGTGTTGTGGAAGAAAAATATTTTGACTGCTTTGAAAAAAATAGATTTAAAGATTTCGGATTTGAGATTTAGAGTAACTTAGAGAAAATTATTCTTAGATATTTTATTGTACTAAACTACGTAAGTGTTCTCTTTACTATTTTTAGATTCTTCTTCTTCTTCTTATATCATGTTCTATTATTTTCCCTCGATATTGACAAAAGGCAAAAGAGATTGCGTTTATTAAATAGACTAAAAGAAAATTGAAAGAAAGAACCAAATAATAAATATTTTTTTTCTTTCATTTTTATAATAAATAAAAGGCTTGAATATCCTTTGAAAAAAATTAAATATTGTATCAAGGAAAAATATTATTGATATTTTTATCAGCATGATGTGGTACTAATATATATACGATGAGTTATCCAGTATAGAGCGTGATTTCTCTATACTCATTTCCTGCACAAAAGATTTGTCATGAGGTTTTTGAGTTGATCTCTCCGACGTTTAAATTAGTATTGAGTTTCACTTATACTAAGCTTGAAGAGAAGGTGTATCTCGTAAAGATTCTATGAAGTAATTGCTCCAAACTTTCTTTTGGGCTTTTGAGAATATACTTATGAATATTCTATTAACGCCAGTTCGTAATCGACTCGAACTATCTTATAGGTTTTCAAGAATATTCCTATGAATATTCTACTAGAAGTTGGTTCGTAGCTGACATAAATTACCTTCTGATTTTCAAAAATATTCATATGAATATTCTGTTGGGGGTCGGTTTCATGTAAATCAACCTGAGATGCCTTCTAAGCTTTTAAGAATATTCTTATAAATATTCCTTGGGGAGTCCATTCATAATCGATCCGAATTATTTTCTAGGCTTTCGAAAATATTCTTACGAATATTCCACGATGGGTAGGTTCGTAACTGAACCAAACTACTTTTTAGACTTTCAATAATATTCTTACAAATATTTCTTTCAGAGCCGATTAATAACCGACCTAAATGATCGGACTTCTAAGAATATTTTTATGAATATTCGGTAAGAATGATAGCTCCATAAATCGATAGCTTAGCAACTCGATAACTTATCTAAGTTACCTTTTAAGCTCTTGTCTTTGTGAACCGAAGGGTGTTGGCCTAACATAATGCTAGCATCACAAATAATAATTAATTGATTTTTTATGAAAGAAGAATTAGGAAGATACTCATTCAACAAAAGTACTTTTTTCAACCCAAAATGGGTTGGGCCGAACAAGAAATTTCCATTCCTTAGTGGATCGAGTCATATAAGAAGAAGGGTGTGCATTACGAAGACTTGTTGAAGAAATATGAAAGCACTTTATTGAAGCTTACTACATATACTATACGATGAAACTCGTATGTGCTATTTCGATCGTTTGAGCCTTATACAATACTTTTTCTTTTTTCACCGTATCAATTCTAATTTTATTCTTTTTCATCGTATTATATTATTCATAGGCTCATAAATATTTTCAGATTCTTTTTCTTTTTCTATGCCCATCAAGGTTATAGTTTGAGTGGTTGCATGTTATGCATCTTTACTTTCTTACAAGTTTCTGAAACCTCCGTCGTAGTTGATTCACAAAAGTATACATCACATGTTTAAGAAGGTTTGACAGTGATGTTGGTCGAGATTATGTACATATAGTCATATCATAATCTAACTAAAGGTATGATTATAAGAATTGTCTCCAAATCCAATAGAGATGTCGAGAAGAAGTCAACTGATGAGGAGATGAAGCCCCGAGGTGGAACTCAGATACCGAGTTGCTCTTAAAAGTATTTGTAAGAAAAGATGAGTATATGATATACCTTTGAAACCTAAGTCAATTTATAGTATAAATTAGTAATTAAGAGTTCAAAGAACGAGAAGAGAAAAAAAGGTCGAAGCTTCCTCACCATTTATAATTATAAAGAGAGTATTGATTGTTGATGTGATATATATAGTCGTCATGATCGATCCAATGCAACGACCATTAACGTGACATAGAGGACTTTGTTGCTTTGGGTTAAGCCGGCATCCATGACACCGCCCACTTGTCACATTTGTCAAATGTGAAATGTAATAGAAGATAAGATTTTTCCAATTATACGAGGAAATTTTATCTTCAATAAAACTACTTCAATAAAACTTTATCAATAATTATTTTTATCTTTTATTCTTTTCAATAAAATGAACTATTGTAACGATGACAGAAGAGTCGGTAAAATTCTAGAGTTCAAGATTGACATCATTAGTTACTCTTAATGCATCAAGAAAAAGGAAGAAGAAAACCATCAGCTTGACATAATTTTGCAGTTCATGAGATATTATTTCCAAGTCGAACTTAATCGACATACAAAAAGCTGGCTGTCGTTGGCTGAGAAATTGAGTGCTTTTAGTAAACGATCATCCATGACGAGTATGCTTAATCATTCAACATATGTGTGCTTCTAGAGAGGAGAGACCAAATCTAAAGAGAATTTGTGCTAAGGAGACATCTATGGGATTGGGCTCAAAACCCAAATCCTCGATTCCACCTGACGACAAGAAGGAGAAACAATAAGCCATTCGTTTCGATGAATATGATGTAACTTATTTAGTCGGTTTGGAATGATCACTTTCTCCTAGTTTTGGTTGGATTCGGAACCGTTGACTCGTTGGATTTCGATTTCGGGGCGATTCGGGTATGAACCGAACCGCGATCACCGGAAGATATTACTATACTTGTTGCTTGAATCGGACCGAACCAATACGTCTCTCACTTACTACGAAGGCCACCGGTGCTCGAGTCGTCGCTTTCGAATTCAATGCCGACATGTCTTTTGCATTAGCTTTCATCTCAAAGAGTGATGAACCTTAGAACACGTTTGATGGTCGACGACCATTAGGACATTCCCTGGAGAGATACTCTCACATCTCATCTTCAAGCAACAGTAATAGTAATGCTAATGAACAATTTAGTGATACAGATTGAACCCGAGAAGATGGAGGCAGTACTATTGACGCTCCTTTACATGCTCATATAACTCAGATCATGTTGAGAGGTCGTAGTAGATTGGTGAGGGTTGTTCGACTGCACTCTGCGCGGTCCACTGGATTGGTGGCCTTTGTCTTCGACAGACGAAGCGATGGAACAGGAAGGTACACAAGTCCATGTGACAGTTACTGTTAGTGTGGCACTTGCAGACAATTCGCATTCACTGTTCATCTCGGTGACTCACGGATCGCAACAAAAGAGGCTGCTGTCACATTGATGAGGAACAGGCGAGACGGGTAGCTTATCTTCGTTTCCATAGTATTCATTCATGGTAGCAGCATCTTCCCAGTAGCAGCTTATCAGACTTCCCACCCATCTCACCGGTAAGATCGAGATCTCAGTGAGCAAGATGTAGTAGTTTCCGTCGGGTCAACGGGAAAAGACGAGATAGCATCCAAGGAAGTGAAGAACACGCTGTTCTTTTTCCCTGGGTGTTTTAGACGACCAAGTCATTGCAGTGGGCTTTCAATCACGGTGGGGCATGCAATAGAGACACTTCGTGGTCCCGACGACTGCAACATGTTTTGGGTCCCCGGGAAAGTCTACATGAACGCCATTGATGTCGAGAAAGGAGCACGGTCACCCAAGCATGCACCCTCTCGGAAGTATGAGAGTAAATAAGCTGTTCCCTCTTATTGGAGACGTGCAGCAGCAGTGCAATGGTAGGAACTGAAATGGTGGTTTTATCTGCTACATCTGGTGCTGCTAACCTTCCACAAAGCTCGAACTGGACAAACCTATCCATCCGCATGGAGACGTAATCTCAGTCTGAACAGTGGGCACGCCACCTTGACGGCAACCGTTCAACGTAAGTTGCCTGCACTCATCGACCCTCTCAAGGTGGACTAAGCTAGTTGCCTTGTATGCCACTCACCCTCCCCGGGGCTCAAAGTCAAACGAGCCACACTGTGACTTATCTGCAGCACCCTGCGGGTGACCGCTGCTGAGTCTCCGCAGGGTGGTTGCAGCGTTAGCACTATCGGTGAACAGCTGATGCTTGACATCACACTGTACTGCATTCATGGATGCGAGAGACATGCTGAAACAGCCACAGGCATGAAAAAGTTAGGAGGAAGAAACTGCTGATGCATCGATATGGGTTTTGCTGGAACAGCTACGGGCACGCATGAGGAGTAGGAAGACCTGCCTCACTCAGATGGAAGAGTGTTTGGATGCTTACTTGTTATGGGTAGGAATGATGCGTAATTTATCTGCTACGGTCTCCGGAGATGAGTGAAGTCATTCGTACAGTGATCACGTGAACCACTTCTTCCTCTCACCATACCACATACATTATTTCCCGTTTCTGTCTTTGTTTCTTCTCTCTTAATGACAGCTTACAAGTTGTAGGTTATTCGAATCTAAATCCGTCCGTATTAGGTTCTAATTGGATCTGATCTCCGACCAAATCAAATCAGATTCCTTGACATTTTGTTGAGGTGGAATCAGTACAAGGTGGAGTGGAGTGGCAACTGGACTTGATTTGTGAATTCAAATTGGATAGGGATACTAAACTGTGTGTTGTCTTTTGGAGCGATCTATCAATAGATTAAGTGAACACATATCTATGTTGTATGTAAATTACTGCATGCGCATTATATGAGGAACCAAATGGTTGGGGGTGGGGGGGTGATTTCCTAATCAGATCAACCTCGATCTATGCTGAATCCCATTGAAGTATGCCGAGGTAGAAAGAGATAAACTTCCTTTTAGCCATTTGTACATTACAGAGCACAACAACAATGGAGAGGGTAAAAAGAGAAGAAGGAAAAAAGAAGAAGAGATACATGAAATTTACGTCTCACAAAAAATTTTATTACAGTGCAAACGCCTGCTCTCATCTACTATTATTGTCATCGTCTCCGTCCACGGCCGTGGCTACTTCTAATTCCAGTGATCGGGGTAGTACCAGTTGAGAGTGGGAGGCTGCTCGTCGGAGAAGAAACTGGTGAAGGGCTCCTCGCGGCCGAGGAACTCTTCTTCTTCTTCCATCTTTAACATGTGGTGATGCTGGTGATACAGGAAGCCTTCTCCCTTGGTGGGCCGCGAGTGATGATCCGGGGCCAGATGAGGTGGTGCAGTAGTTGGCACGGAGGAGGTGGAGCTGCCGAGCTCTGCGGTGGCCGGTGGCGCCACATCCTGCGATGAGGACATCCCTCGTCGACGGCGGTCGTAGTCTTTGAGGACGGCGTCGTTGAGGACGGCACTGGAGTCGCTGTCCGACGACCCGTCCTTGTAGATCAGGGCCGGCGGCTCCTCCTCTGAGGCTGCGGCCTTGGTCTCGGCCTCGGACACCACCGGCTCTTCCTTCACGGAGGAGACGCTCAGGCTCTCCTCTCCGGTCAACTTGGCCTTCAGCTCCTCGATCTGCACCGCAACCCCAGAAGAATTCACGAGTGACGATCCAAATTGCCTTACACTAAATAGGCTTCAACCGACGGCTAGCTCCGTGACTTACTTGGGCCAGTAGAGACTCCTTGTCGCGGTGGAGCGAATCGTAGTCGAGGCGGAGCGCTTCGTAGCTGGCCTTGAGAGTGGTGTAGTCGCGCTCCAGCTGCTTGGTCTTCCACCGGGCGCGGCGGTTCTGGAACCACACCGCCACCTGGCGCGGCTGGAGGCCCAGATCTTGGGCCAGTCTAAGCTTGCGCTCCGGCTCCAGCTTGTTCTCCACCTCGAAGCTCCTCTCCAGGGCTCTCACCTGCTCCACGCTCAACCGCCGCTTCTTCTCTCCCGGCGCCGCCGCCGCCGCAGCGGCGCCGCAGTCGTCCTCATCCTCCAGCCCATCCATCAAAGGCTGGAATTCTCCCCCGTACGTGCCGCTCTCTTGTGCTACATATATACCCGACGCCAACAACAAAAGAAACGCTCACTAATCGATCACAATTCTCAAACGGATGAATGAGGAAACAACTGAGGCAAGCATGAAGTACCAGATGGGCAGATCGGCATGAGCGAATCCAAGTCCGCGATGGGCCTCTTCATTGTCAAAGGAGATATCTAGCAAGGTGCAACAAAGAGATCTTTTAAGGAAGAGAGACGTAGTCCTCAATCTCTCTCTCTCTCCCTCTCTCTCTAGCTAACGAGTTGTTTCTTGGCCTAGAAAAGGTTGGAGAAAGGGCTTGAACACAGCAGCTGAGGCAGCAGCCGCGTGGGAACGAGGGATAGAATAGAGGAGGGGTAGGAGGTCCTCTTCCATAACCCCTCTTCTTGCTCCTTCTGACCCATCTTCTCTTCCTCAGAGCTCATCACCACACACAACATATCCCTCTCCACTGCTATGATCATATCCAAAGGTCCTCATATCTCTCGATGACGCGACGACAGAGAGAGAGAGAGAGAGAGAGAGATCCAAAGGGATCAGTAGGGGAGGAAGTTGGCAGAACTGAGAGCTCGGGATTCCCTGCCGCTATAAAAGAATAAGCAGCAGACAGCAAACTCTTGGAAGGTTGAGGTTCAGTTTGTGGTTGAGTTAAGAATAGCGAGTTCGGTTGAATGACATGAAATGAAATGAAATGAAATGAAATGCTCAGTAGTTCAATTTAGTGTGTAAATATATGTGCATAAAAATAAGAGGTTATATACATAAAATATATGATTTGGAGGAGATATTTCTATGAATGCATGGAGACGAAGAGACCACATGGCTTCATGCCATTGCCTATAGGAATTCCCACATGAGTCCAATTTCCATCTCTTTATGTCCGTGTTGGGAGTGTTCCCTAATTAATGGTGAGACCAAACAAGTTTGTAGATATGACAGTGAAGTCCCAATATTTCGGAATCCTCTAAGCTAGTCTTCGGATTCAAACTTTGTCCTTAACATGTTCTTCTTATCTTCTGTAATGTTGTCAGACAGTAATATATCAATCCATCCATCACCCATTAGCACTCGTTAGCAATGAACAACAGGATGTCGATGAACGACCAAGAAAAATCCCCAAGTTGATGTGATATTTGGGATGATCGTTCCTCGGATCGGCGAACAAGAAGGAATGGAATGCACGTAATTTTGTCTTGATTTGAATCCTCACATTTTCTCGTGTCAAATCATATCACCAAAGCAAACAATTTGACAAGAAAATTTCTCGCCAAATCAAGATTCATCTAAAAATTGAGGTTTTATCAACATTAGATCATGTGCGTATACTGTCTTGTTGTTTTCTCAATATTAGATCATGATCATGATCATGATCAGCACGAATGTCGAACATTTAGTCGTGAAATGTGTTTTTCGTTTGTTATTTTTCCACTATTTTACAGATTTCTCTTGAGCTTTTTTTTTTATTAATAGGCAAATTTGGATCGAAAATTTTGCTATGACAACAATATTCAAGCTTGACATATAGGCATTATAACCATATGTCACATGTCCTATCAACATGTCAATTTATCGTACGATGATGATTACTCGACATTAATCGAATAATATATTTGATCGAAACGATAACTAGTGGTATCGAACAATAACATCGTCCGAAGCTTTGACGTATTAATCTTTATCTCAACTTAATAATATTCACACTCACACATTATAAAAATCGCTAGATGAAACTTAAGACCCCTTAAGACAATTTTTAACTCATACTATTTTATAACGTATTAAGCTTTGACGTATTAGTCTTTATCGAGTGTGCTCTTGATATAGTTTTTACATGATTGTCTATTGAATTTATTATCTTATATACAAATACAAAATTAAACACCACTTGGATCCAATTTACCTGCATGTGTCAAATAATATAAAATTGACACATCATATAATTTTTTAATATTTATTTATTTATTGAGGGACATGCTATATTAAAATTTATAGAGGTAAGTGCATTATTAATCAAACCTTAAAACATAAAATTGGAAATTTACCCAATTAAATGGCACCAATTTAACTCATTTAAAGAATAATAATAATAATAATAATAATAATAATAATAATAACAATATTTTCCCATTTATAACCCTTATATTATTGATATTATTTTTTTTACTTTTTCGTAATCTCGTATTTCATCTTTCACTCCCATCGATAATCCTTTGAGAAGGAAAAAAAATTTAAAAAGATAAGAAGAAAATAATAATAAAAATTAAAGAAGGTGAATACATACAAAAGAGGTATTTATGTACATTTGAAGATTATAGATAATAATCCCCTTTCAACAAACAGATGTCTAACATAGCATTAAGAAGACATTAGCCTTGTAATCACAAACAGGTGGAATCACAAGACGGTGGCCGCCACCCCACCATCCTATATTTTGGCCCCACAGGCATGGATTTTTCCCCTTTTTTTTTTGTTGGTCGCAGTCATCGCGTGGTCCGAAAGTCCACAAGAGAAAAAAAAGTATAAAAGATGGAAAGGGAAACAACAATTGTCTTGAATTGATTGGGTGCACCATAAAAATAATTAATACTAGTTAGTAATCATCATCATACAAATATCGTACGGAGTGATTAGAGATGTTGTTAATTCCATGGACATATGTGGAGGGACACCAAAAAACGAATCCATCACCTCCACGCGTCGCGAGTCAGTCACAATCAGGAACGTGATTAACGTTGTGCCAAGAGCTTTGATCACCATCATTAGCACCAATCGCGAGGTTACCAATACGTTGCAAGCCATCGGTGGGGGGTTGGACATCCCCCATGCATTAGATTGTGATGCCGCGAATGGGAGCTCGACACGTCGCTGACCCGTCTTTCTGCATCTTTTGCTTTTTAAAGTTACACATGGGTGGGCCATGCTCCCTTCCCTCCTCTTCTTTTTAATTTCATTTTTATTGAAATTACATGACATAAATTATTCAGGTTCTTTTTGTTTTTATTTCTATTTTATCTTATTTCATATCTCCAAGATAGCCAAAATTATTATTATAACTATCAATGGCTAATTAAAGTTAAAAAAAAAACTTAGAATGTTCTTACTATTCTAACCACCGTAATAACCATTTGAGTAACTTTTTTTAAAGGGTCTTTGTAACTATTAGATAAAAAAATATTCATTCTTTTTTTCTAAGTGAGTCAGATTTTGATCATCGAATTCGGAACTAATCTAAATTTATTGTTTAGTTTGAGATGTCAGAAAATTATTTGAGATCCTACAAAAATCATATTAAAGGTATACTTAATGAAGCTCTTCCGATATATATAAGTTAGTAAGAAGGTCAAATTAGAAAGTGGCAAGATGAAAAAGAGTTCTGAGACCAATGTAAAAGATTGTTTTTATAATATGTTGAACTTACGATAAATGTCGAGAATGATTATACACATTATTCGGTCATCATCAATGAGTCATAAGATTATGTGTCAAATTATCAATGTTACGACTACGAGTACCAATTTTATCGAGACAACTTACTCATTAGTGTGACATTATCAATTTTATGGAACCCATCCACATCATTGTTCTTATGAAACTATGTCTTATCTAATGTATCGATGTCGATGACTACTTAAGTGTCATCTCCGATATCATTATTTAATCTTAATTTTTTAGTAAAAATAAAAATTATTAAAAAATAATAATTCCATCGAATGAGCCATTAAGATTTCTATAGAATTCTTCATAGCCCATATGTTTTAGTATGGTGGCGGCTAAAGCTCAAGGAGATGAGAAATAATAATCATCACATGCCAAGAAAGTGATTGTATGAAAATTGATGTATTAGAAAAGGGTAAGAAAGAAGAAATTAGCGATGAGACATGCGAGTCTCAATTGGCACGATGTCGACTACTAACATGGCGGATAGAGTCGTTTCAACTTTTAATGACCTTTTATGCATCTTAATACTAATCGAAAAATATATATAAGAACTAATTAGACTTAGAGGTTGAGTATATATTATTTCATTAATATAAAAACATGAAATATAAATTTTTTAAAAAATAAGAATATTAAGCATTAAGAGTTATAGCTGTTTTATTTATAATTTATATTTTAAGAGTTGCATTCAACAATTGATGAACCATTCATTAATTTTCCAATTATCTTAGATTTAATTTGATCTCAAGAAAAAAGTAAGAAAATTATGCTGCCAAAGATATTACAAGCAAAAAATTTATCATGAAGGAGTGCAATATCCAAAACATCCTCTTAAAACCATATATTACAAGGATGCGAGGAACATTTTGAAGTCCATAAAACGACAGTAAGCATAATTCATATCAGTATGACATTACAAAGAAGAAGGCACAAGATGTGACCCTCTCAATTGCGTTTCGATGCTTTCCGTAGTGCTGCAGCGCGCAAGAGAGTTAATGTAGAATGCAGCATATGAGACCTTATTAGGTAGGTGGAAGATTAGACAGTTTAGGGTTCCATTTCTTCCTGCACGTACTCCGTAAGTCATCTCAATGTGAACGAACCATGGGAATCGAACACCGTGGATGCATGACAGCATTCAGTAGCAATCCTTCCATGAAACCTTGCACTGTTCTGCCAGACTTAACACTTTTCGTTGACAAGAAAAGACCACTGTGTTGGTGATTGATGGACTAACTATTGTACTGCATTTTCCTGAACAAGTTAGGCATCGTGTCTTTCACCTTTCTCCGTCGTCTTGCCAATGGAGCCTTTTTTTTCCCTCTCATCGTGGGCCTTCCTGCTCTCTTTCTTATACCTAGAGCTCGTGGTACTTTTGTCTTTTGCTGTGACGACGAGGAACTCCATTGCTGATCGAGAATGAACTAATATGATTCAAAATCATAGCAAACTAAATAGGATATATGAAAGAATTGTCAGCACGGACACAATGATACAAAAAATCATGATAAGGACACCTGATAAATAGATACTTGTTCGTTCAGTATTGCCACTTACTTAGCTGGTAACATTAGATGGATGGATGGATGGATGGATGAAGGTGGATTGACAGGGAGAGAAGATGACTTGCGTGTACCGAGATATCAGAAAACAAGGAGTCATCTTTTGCTGCTAGTGGTGGACAAAGGCATGCTTGCAGTCACGTTCCCACTGGCTGAAACCTCAAAAGAAAGCTGTGATGTGACCTCCACTTTGGGGGATGGATCCAAGGTTTTGCAGACCCACGGAGGCCCCTTTCCGGGGCTCCATTCCGCTGTGCGTGTGGGTGTGGCCGCGTTGTTCCTCTTTGTCACTGATTGCTTTGGCTGGGCGATGCCACAGGTTTGGTTGTTGTGGGAGAAGGACGATAAAAGAGGTCGTCAAAGATGGCATGCATTAAATAGTGTCGCTGACTTGAGGGTGGAATACAGCCCTTTGCTTTCTTTTCTTCTCCAGCTTTCCCCCAAGCCATGATTGCTGCATGAAGTGCTCCTCGATGGGGTCTGATCTGATGACCTCAGTAATGATTAGCTTCTTCATGGCTGCTTTGGTGATAGGGCAAGTGAAATCTGCGAGCTCCGCGTTTGATAGGTGCTCCCCCTCGCAAAAATAAAAATGTATCCGATTCACTATTCACCTGCATATTACTGTCTTGTCTGTCTGTATGATTCACCTGCTACATGAGAAAAGAAGATCAACGTAAACTTCTACTGCAGCTCTGCTCCCGTAAAGGACAACCTCAGTCTACCACGAAGACCTCCAGCTAAAACATTCATTCCACTTGCTGAGCAGTGGTTCTGAAATCAAAGATCAAGCAATGACATCAATGGTTTCTGTACAATGAAATCAAAGAACTCCAGCATCTTAAAGAAGAACCAAGTCAAATTATGCTCAATATTATTATAGTGATTATCAAGTATTTAATCTGGTGACTTTTTTTTGAAAAATAGATGGATTGAGCTGAGCTATAATTTTGACGAGACATCATAGGACCACTGAGACCACTTTTCGCTTTTTCCCCCAGACTTTGATGTGAGGACAACATAAAAAAAGTGACTTAATTCAGGTTTGAGTGAAGCCACACTGATAGGTTCTCCCAAAAGTTTAAAGACTAGTTTAATGCATTTCTAACCCATAAATGCTTACTATTCAAACTATGCAAAAATAATTATGACTAAGATGTTTCGTTAATTAACAATCATTAATTTGAATGGACCATTATTATAATTAACAAGGTCAATGCTTTTGATCAAATCATGCTAACCACCACCTCTACTCTACCATTGTTTCACAGTCGTCGAAGGAGGAAGTCTGCGACCAATCAATAGGACACCATTTCTTGCAACCTGTTGTGGGCCTGTGCAAGCTTCCTTCCCATGTACAAATTTATGGCTGATATTATTGTGGGCTAAAACCAAGTAAAAGAATACTCGAATCATGTAGAGCGTAGCATCCGTCGAGGTGTTTGCTCTTCGTTCTGTAAAATAACGCTTGCAGTCATCACATCAACCATCAACACAGCCGTCGTTTTATTTACTGCATGAGGAACAAAACCATGTCGTGAAACGTGATATCGATTCCTAAGAACTGATGATCAATGGTAGTCTGAAAGGCCATATCTACTGCAATGGATGAAGTTTGAACATAATTTTGGTGTCGAGTCCATCTCGAAAGCGCATAATCACCTGGATGACCTTCTCACCTAAAATGACAGGAACGCACGTCTCTCTTTCCTCTTCGACTTTCCAAGCTGGCATGGAATCCAGGCAAAGCTCACAGATCAAAGAACAAGACGTCCTCTCACACCGTCCGCAAGCGAACAACTGCAAAGCAGCTACAGTAGCATCTCTCTCGCTCTCTCTTTATCTACAGGTTTAGGAAAGCGATGGATTGGTCTTTTTTTCCCTCGTCTCTTGGTCGAGCCTCTCTGCCTGCAGCCCACCTAATGGAATCGTGCACGAAGGGAAAAAGCGGAGGGAGAGGCGAAGAAAAGTTGGTGGACCGGCGGCTAATTTCTTGTGTGGTGGTGTGTACCATGTGGAGTGAAGGAAGCCTAAAAAGATGGGGAAAGGTGGAATTATTTCTTTCTTTCTTTCCTACCTCCATGGTCACATAAAAGTACAAGCCAAAGGTTTCAAGTGCTGATGATACTTTAGATAAAGAAGACGTGCTGTCATTTGCTGCCACGATATCAGAATGGCCACAATTGCAGAGAACAGGACGCACGTCCCATGAATCTATCTATCTGGTGGCTTGTAATTAGTGAAATGTTGACAATGCGTACCAACCTTAGATGAAGATTACGGTGATCTACTTTAGATCTCCCGATAAAATTATTGTTTTCTCATTCAAAAATTATATTTTTTTAACCATAAAATTTGACTAATTTGACCTATTTTTATCAAAGCCTAATTTTAGTCTAATTCTTGATCAATTTGTTTCTAAATTGGATTTTTGAGGAACCTAATCTTGATTGATTTGGTTGTTGTGTTCGCTCTAATCTAAACAGTCTAATTTTGACTCAATTTTGGGATGTCTAATTAAATAAGTTTGATCGACTCATTTAAATAATTTTAAAAAATATAAATTATGATTATCCTTTTCTTTTTTAAATATTATATAATAATGAGTTTTTTAATTATGATAATTAAATTTTAATTATTGTTCTTAGATATTTTGTTATTCACATATGTATGTTTAAAATTATGAAATAATATTTATTTTTATATAAAAGCACGATTTATGTTTTATTCTAATTAATATTCAATAATTATTATGGTTATTATTTTTTATTATTAAACTATTGTTGTATAAATTAGATTAAATAATATTTGATGAATATATATATATATATTATTTGTAACATATATATATTGTTTTCTTACTAATTTTGAATGATGAAGAATATTCCTAATAAATAGAATTTCTATTTTTTTAGGGAATCTTGAACATAGAATCTTTTATATGTGAGAAAATTAAAAGACTTGGAAGTTAAGGAAGATAAAATGAGTCTTAATTAATAGGAAAAAAGGTTTACCATTCTTAATAGTAATCTATCTCAAGCTATTTTCAAATAAATTAAATTGAGGTAGTAGACTATGATTATGATAAAATGGACAAATGACCGGTGATCATAACACCCAAATCCTATCACAATGTGATTAACATGTGTATAGACAAAAATAAAATCCAATATATTTAGAAATTTATTTCCAAGATGAGTAAATTAGGGTCGAAGTTATTTACTCTATTTATGAAATTAGGTAGTGTCTAAGAATATATTTATATTTTTAATATGTAGTTGAAAAAATGATTTAAGTGAACTATCTAGTAAACAACAAAAGATAATTGCATTTAAAATATGTGTTGTGATAAGTATTGTTTGGTAAAATTATATTTTTAAAATATATTCATTATTTTATGACAATTTTACCTTTTTTATAATTATTCAAAAATAAATACATACTTTTATTTAAATTAATAATAAAATAAATAATCAATATATGCAATCTTATAAAAATTTTGTATGTACCAAATATATAATAAATAAAATATATTCATATAAATACATATAAAATAAAGTTTAAAAATAAATAAATAAAATTTCATCTTATATAAAATATAAATCATATTGATTTCTCATTAATTATTTTGGTAATCTTGTAATTTTAAATAAAATCATTAGATACTTTCGAAATTTAAAAAATTATTTAGCATTTGGTCATAAGTATTTTAACAATTTTTAATGCAACATCGAGGCCACATGCAATTTGATAAAAAAATATCAAATACCAATTTACATTTGAAATATCCATTTTGAAAAAATATTCAGTCAAGGCTACATCATTGAATTCTTTGGAGAATGTTGGGATACCATAGTGGATTTACCGATTTTAGTTTCATCGTTTCCATGATAAGTGTATGCTTGATGGTGATTGGGTCAAGACTTCTTTATTTTTAAGTGTAAGTGATCTTAACGAATCATATAAATCTTAATGAATCATATAAAACATTTTCTTCCCCAAATTATCTCTCACGGGCGAATAACTTTTATAACTAGCTAAAACATTCAAGATAAAATTATAACTATATAGGAGATTATCGATTCAATATATAAATTTAGGGGTAATATTCTTTTAATGATAAAAGTTTTAAACTTATGATAAATTAGTTTGGCAAGCCATGTTTTAGAACCCTTAAATTTTCTAAACTTATTTATTGCTTGAATTGTATATCATTTCTCAATATACTTGTATGATTAAGGATGAACCTTCATCTTATTTTACAAAGGTACTAAATAAGGAGGAGAACCTTTGTCTCCTTATCTTTATGTCATTATCGCCCAAGTTGTAACAATTATCTCCCATTAATTTGAAGCATAAATTCATATTTTCTTATCTTGCACATGCCAATAATATTATCTCTTTTAGAGATGCAAAGAAGTCTTAGGAAACTATTTTTGAGATATTTTATAGGTATGAGAATCTCACAAATATAAGTAACAATGCTAACAAATATAAATTTCTTTTCACTAGATTTACTAACAAAATTATAGGAGAGGAAATCTATACACAATTAAATGGTAAAAAATAAAAATGTTCTTATAATCACAGGGACCATAAAGTGCTTATTTCTGATTTTGATCATAAAATTTAACAAATTCAATAATAGATTGATAATTGTGAAATTTAACGAATTCAATAATAGCTTGAAATTTAATTAATTTTGTTAGTTGTCTCACCTTTCTTATACCACTTGGATGCCTAAGCTATTTTTCAATCAATTTAAGAGCACTCTCAAACCTTAGCTTACTAAACCACAATGTGAGGGAAGACTTCTATACAACAATTTATCTTCGTTTTCTAAACAATGAGAAGCCCCCTCCATGGAATTGATGAATTTAGTTTTTAAAAAAATACATATGTTATCTTTTTTTTTTTCTTGATTATAAATTGTTACATGTATGTATATAGGGAAGAAAATAGATGTGCTAATTAGTTGGCTAATTTTACATATTGCATCTAAATTTAGATATATTTTTTTTAAGAAAATAAAAAAATATAGTCGATATGCTGTTCTAGCAACAATTTTTCTATTATCTCCATTGGTGAATTGATGTCAAATCTAATTTATGCTAATCCTAATCACTTTGACTTAAACTCATCATCAATAATTTTAAAATCGTAAACATTTTATCAGAGATAAGGTAAATAAAAAAAATGATTGAGTAAAAAAAAGTGCTTGATATTTGTTATAACCAAATGAAAATAGAAATAGGTTTAACCTAATTATATAAGAGGAGAGAAGATTGAGTCGATATTAAGAGAATATTGATATAATAGAGATTGAAAAAAAACAAAAACATTCGAATGATATATATTAGAATTGAAATATAACATGACAAACCTAAAGTTTTGGGTTAAATTGATGTCCAACACAATGTATATTAATCCTAAATCGTTTTACTCAAACTCATCATATCATCCAATCTTCAATTCTTTACATCATTGGTACAAATAAGAAGAGAGAGAGAGAGAGAGAGAGAGAGAGAGAGAGAGAGAGAGAGAGAATTGTTTGTGCTATATATATATATATATATATATATACATACATTACTCTAGAAAAGATTGATCCAAGGATATCACTAAGAGCTTGAGATAACATTATTATCCTGCAGAAGCAGATTAAAAGAAAAAGGAGAAAAGGAAACATCTTCTTCAGATTGCTTCCAACAGCTCCTCTTGCTCACCGCATGGCCGAAGCGTATTAGAATAAGGAAACAACGTGGGGGTATGATAGTCTGTCAGCGATGACAACTTCTTGAGTTCTCCATCGTTAATATTCAAGCTGTACAGCACTTGATCTATGGTGAAGACAAGTAGCTTGGTCGACGCCATCTCACTTAGCACGACGAAGCTCACGTAACATGGTTCCCTAAACCCCAACTCGGCCAAGCTTATCTCTTGCACCTTCACCCATCCTGGTGCACCGTCGCCTGTCTTATTCAGCAGCCACAGAACGAACATGCCAGAAAACGTGCTGTGACGGATCAGGCACAGTGACTTCCCCTCCCACTTGGCTATTCCGATCGTGTCGAAGAAGTCGACGACTGCATCTTTCGGCATAGTGATGATCTGCGTGCGCTCCTCCCTTACATCGAAGGCGACGACACATGACTCAATCCACATGTACGACCTCAATTCTGACGATGCCCAGAACACGGTGTCGTCGCAAACCACCGGGTGCTCCAAGTCTAGTTCCCTCCCCCCGAAGTCGAGCTCCTTGTCCATCGTCCACGCCCTGGCAACTGAGTCATAGACCCGACAGTGTTGCAACGCGCTCCATCTCCGTGTGAGATAGACCAACTTGTAGTCTGTCGTCACCCCATCTCCGTTGTTTATGAATCTTACCGCTATCCCACCCTCGCTACACTTGCCCGGCGGGGAAGGGAGCTGGCACCGAGTCCCACGGGCTAGGTTGTAGACCCATAAGACAGGGATAGCATCGAACCATCCAAATTTCCTTTGCAAGACAAAGACGAGGCCACCAGCTGAACCAAGGATTATGGTTTTTCTCTTCCCTAGGAATCGGATGCTGCTACTGGGCACGCCAGCATAGGGGTCAATGGGGATGAAGGACCTGAAGATGTTGCAGCTGTTGATGAAGAAGCCGGAGATAGCCTTGTTGTAGTATGACTGTGAAAGGAGGAAATGAGAATCTGACGAGAGCTGGTAGAATGTCTTGCAAACAGGTAGGAGCTTGAAGAAGGCCTTCGCCGGCAAGTAGGATATGATCTCTGCGATCACGTCGTTGGGAAGGGGACAACTCATGCTTCTGAGCTTCTTCGGACCAACAAAGTCGATGCTACAACGATGGGAAGATTAGAAGGACTACCTCCGTTATATATGGATGAATAAGAGGGAGGGAGATATGTAAAGAAAGGGAGGAGGATTAGGAATCTTGGAATGAAATGGAATTATACTTAAACTCTCCTTATTTGAATTCGAGAAATAAAGGGGCTTATACCTTTATTGTATTATGTTTTTGGGATATTTTGGTCCCTTTATCATCAATCAAAAAGAAATATATTATGTTGTAAGGATTATAATGTTCTTGTTGGCCCTAATGATCATCAAGAAATAAGTAGGATTATACTATGTTATGACTCTACTACATTATCTATATTCTAATATATTTCATCTAAGATCTTCTCTCGAACGAGTCTAATATTACTGTACTAAAATCTCTATCTCTTGGTCACTAAATGCTTTTGATGTCCTTTGTTCTATGTTTTAGATCCTAACATTTGAATTTTTGATATCCTTAATTCTATTGAGGATGGAGTAGTAAGGAAAAAATAGAATACCATAATGCAAGTAAAAAAAGTCTTTCGACTCAAGAAAACTGATATAGTATTAAAAACAGGAGGATTGATAAGAACACTTACGAGATACTTACTGTCTCTATCTCTATCCCTTGCTATATGAACTACGGTCCTATTTATATTTATATGACCTAGTGACAACTACCATATAACTACTAGATCATGAGGTAGTTATTTAAACCACTTTATAACTAGTAGATCATGATTGAAGTGGTTATTGAAATCATCAAGTAACCACTAGATCATGATAACAATCTATATAGATACTATGAATCAGATCTCAACACTCCCCCTTGATTCATAGTTGCATACACCAATTTACGACATAAAATAAACATGCTTCCGAACTGGAAGTGATTTGGTGAGGATATCCGTAACTTTTTCATCCGCTTGATAATACTTCATTGTTATGGCTCCACTTACTTGAAGTACTCTTTCGATCATCTAAAGCTCCTGCACAATCACTATCAGTGAAACTAAATAATTTACATTTAAATTTTGTTTTGAACATCCATTTTAATCCAATCACTTTCTTTTCTTTCGGTAGATTCATTAGCTCCCAAGTTTCATTCTTCTCAATTGACTTGATTTCCTCCTTCATTGCTTTTCTCCATTCCTCTTTTTTAACTGATTACTCAAAAGTTATTGGATCTGAAATAAACAAAGCAAATGTTGAGTTATAAATTTCTGTTAGTGATCTGAAATTTCTTGGAGGGGTTTCATCTAAAGAATCCGAATTTGAACTGCTATTGGGTGAGGTTGACGATGAACTTGTTGGAGCAGGATCTGTCACTTGATTCTACAGAGTTTAGTTCTACTGGAATCTGCACCTTTATTGATCTCCCAATTCCAACATGCCCTTTCCTCAAACATAACATTTCTGTTAATAATAACTTTGCCAATAATAGGGTTATATAATCGATATGCTTTCGATCGTAAAGAATAACCAATTAAAATATATTTTTCATATTTTTCATCAAATTTGTGATGATTTTGTGAATTCACCAAAGCATAAGCAATACAACCAAAAATTCTTAGATGTCCAACACTTGGTTTCATACCATACCAAGCCTCAAAAGGAGTTCGATTCATAACAACCTTTGTTGGTGAAATATTTAATAAATAAACTACTGTTATAATTGCTTCTGCCCAAAACTGATTTGGAAGATGTTTTCTTTTAAGCAAACTTCTTGTCATTTCAACGATAGTTCGATTCTTACATTCAGCTACACTATTTTGCTCCGGTGTATATGGTGCTGTTAATTATCTATGAATACCATTTTCTTCAAAAAAAGAACTAAACTCATTAGATAAAAATTCACCACTTATATCTGTCCGAAGTGTTTTTATATATCTACTACTTTGTCTTTCTACGAGTGCCTTAAACTTTCAAAAATTATCAATTGTTTCATATTTCAATTTCAAAAATATACCCAACTCATGCGATTATAATCATCCATAAACAATAAAAAACATTGACTTCCACCAAATGATTTTGTATTCATAGGTCCACATAAGTCAGCATGAATTAATTCAAGATAATTAGATGCTCTCCATGCTTTTCCAATAGGAAATAGTTTTTTTACTTTGTTTCCCATAAATACATCATTCACATACATCAAGTGTATTAATCTTGGGCAATCCTAAAACCATTCCTTTTTTACTTAACAACCTTAAAGTATACATCCTTCCCATAAACCATGCTTTTTGACATAAATACATGCTTTTCCAACCTTTTTGACTTCACAATACATCAAGTGTATTAATCTTGGGCAATCCTAAAACCATTCACATATATCAAGTATACATCCTTCCCATAAACCATGCTTTTTGACATAAATACATGCTTTTCCAACCTTTTTGACTTCACATACAATTAGTCTTGGGCAATCCTAAAACCATTCCTTTTTGACTTAACAACCTTAAACCTTTAATATTAAGGTATTCATATCTTAAATGACATAAACTAGACTCATTCTTTTGAGTTATGATAAGTGCATGCCTTTCAATATTTGATATATCAAGTGGAAACATCTTGTTTTGTGTCATGCAAACATTTACTATAATCAAACCAGATTTCTTTTATCTCTAATAGTGCATGAACCATTATCATATATTACTGAATATCCATCATTTACTAATTGTCCAACACTCAACAAGTTATGTGATAAAGTAGGAATAAAGAAAACATTATCAAGGTATTTTATCTTCCCTTGATTTGTCTTCACCTCAATTGTTCATTTTCCTTTCACTTAGATTTGCTTGCTATCTCCAAGTCTAACTTCCAACTTGTGAGTTTCATCAATATCTCTAAATATTGATTTTATGCATAACATATGATTAGAACATCCACTATCCAGAAATCAAATATCATTTGAGATATTATGAACATGTGAATGAGTCATAAATAACTTACTATTTTCTTCATTTTTCTCTATATAGCTTGTTTGTTTTTCTCTTTTCCAGCAATCTACCTTCATGTGACCAAACTTTTTATAATAGTGATATTAAATTTCACTTTTATAATTTTTTTGATCATAATTTCATTGTCTTTGTTCATTAAAGTGTCATCTTCCTCTTCCATTTTCTCTACCACGTCCTCTTCTTATTGATTTTTTGTCTTCTTTTGAAGTAGAAGACTCTCCCTTAACATGAAATGCTTTTTCTTCACTTTTTTCAAGTGATCTGTTCAACCTTACTTCATGTGCTTGCAAGGAACCCATTAGTCATCAAATGAATAAGTAGATAAATCTTTTGATTCCTCAATTACGGCAACAACATGATCAAATTTCGGAGTTAAACTTCTCAAAACTTTTACAACAATTATATGATTAGGAAGATGTTCACCATAAGATTTCATTTGACTAACAATTTCAGTCACTCGAGAAAGAAAATCTTGCACCGATTCATTGCTTTTCATGAACAAAATTTTAAACTCACGACGGAGGGTTTGAAGTTTTACCGTAATCACCCTTAATGAGCCTTGAAATTCATTTTGAATTATCAACCAAGCTTGGTTTAAGGTTATCGCTGCTGTAATTCTTGAGAAGATCGTCTCATGTACAGCTTGTTGAATGAAGAACAATGCCTTTGAGTCCTTTCTATTCTCCCTCAACTTGATTTCATCATCTAGATCTGCATATCCATTCTTTATTAAGTCCCAAAGATCTCGAGACTTGAATAGAGTCTTCATCTTAATACTCCAAAATTCATAGCTTTTGCTCGAGAAAATTGGATAAGGGGTTGAGACATGGAATTACCGTTAAAAGCCATAATGCCCTGTTCAGATTGAAACTAGGCTCTGATATCACAAATGTTGGGGATGAAGGAATAAGGAAAAAACATAATACTACGATGCAAGTAAAAAGAATTCTTTCGACTCAAGAAAACTGATATAGTATTAAAAACGATATGATTGATAAGAACACTTACAAGATACCAAATGCACACAGACTCACTCTCTATCTGTCTCTATCTCTATCCCTTGCTATATGAACTACGGTCCTATTTATAGGACCTAGTGACAACTACCCTATAACTATTAGATCATGAGGATGATCTCTTCGTTTTCATGTTGAAGGCGACGATGTTCAGCCCTAATTTCTACGCCCAAAACACGATCTCACCGCAGACAACCAAGTGCACGAAGTCTAGTGCCTTTAGCCCGAAGTCGAGCTCCTTGTCCATCGTCCACGCTCCGGCCACCGAGTCGTAGACCCGACAATGGCTCATCCAGCTCCGTTCCTTGGTCGCCGAGACGTAGACTAGCTTTTAGTCTTTTGTGATCTCGTCGTCGTCGTTCAAGAAGCTCACCGCGATGCCGCCAAATAAACACTTGCTCAGTGGGGACGAGAGCCGACATCGAGTTGTAGACAGATAACCCATCATCCAAGAAGAAGACAAGGCCACCGGCTGCCGCGAGGATTATGGCTCGTCTCTTGAACACGAGTTCAATGCTGCTTTCGGGTACATCAACGTAGGAGTCAATGAGGAGGAGGGATATGCAGGCACCATAGCACTGGATGAAGAAGCCAGCGTTGCTGTGGCATGATTATGGAAGGAGGAAATGAGTCTGACAAGAGCTTGCAGAAGGTAATGCTGACGGAGAGGAGCCTAAAGAAGGTCTTTGCCGGAAGGTTAGGAGAGGATCTCTGTGAGCACATCATCGGGAAGGGGACAAATGCTGCTTCCCAGTTTCTTGGGACCAACAATGCCGATGCTACGCGTGCCGTTGAGCATATCGACCACTACAGTGATGGGAGATTTGAAAGACCACAAGTGTCCAGTAAATAGAGAATTAAGAGGGAAGGAGATTAGGAAGGGAAGATGGAAAAAGGTATCGAACTCAAAATACCCAAATTGAAATAGAGAAATGTTTGAGATCCACTTCTTGTCACAATATAATTCTTGTCAATCCCAACTCTCCAAATTTTTGAACAATATTTGGGTATATTCATTAAGATTTAAATTCTTCCGTGTGACAAAAGGAGGAAAATGATAGTAGATTGGAAAAACTCAATGTTGTATTGATGTCAATTAAGAATGTGTGTGTGTGTGTGTGTAGAGATTGAAAGAGAACTAAGGAATAAGGAATAGACTGAAAGAGACAAGTGACATATTTAGCACACAATATGCAAAGTTTAAACTTTTGGGTTGAATTGGTATATTAATTCTAACAATTTTAACTCAAACTCATTGTTATTATATATATTTTAAATTCCTAACATCATTGACACAAACAAGAAACAAAAAGGAGAGAATGGTTTTTGCATTCCTTTTAATGATAATGTATAAAGCTTCATAAATACTAGCAATTACATATACATATATCTTTGCACATTACTCCTTAAAAGGTTAATCCAAGGACATGATACTATTACATTGCAGAAGCAGAGAGAAAAAAGAGGGAAGAGGAAAAGATCTTCTTCAGATTTCATCCAACAGCTCCTCTTGCTCACCGCATGGCCGAAGTGTATTAGAGTAAGGGATCAACTTGCCGAAATGGATTTCCGACGATGCCAGTTTCTTGAGCTCTCCATCCTTTATATTATAGCTGTATGCCTCGGTAAGTATGGTGAAAACAAGTAACGTGGTCGTCGCCACCTCGCTCAGCATGATGGAGCTCACGTAGCAGGGTTCCCTGAACCCAATCTGGCTCAAGCTCACCTCATGCGCCTTCACCCATCCTGGCGGACCGTCGTTTGTCTTCCTCAGCAGCCACAGTGCGAACACCCAAGTATACATGTCGTAATGGATTAGGCACAGCGACTTCCCCTCCCACTTGCCTAGTCCGATCGTATCGAAGTAGGCGACGGCAGCTTCTTCTGGTAGAGGGATGATTTGCGTGCGCTCCTTCCTCACATCGAAGGCGACGACATATTGGTCGACCCTCTCGTATGATTCTGAATGTGACGATGCCCAGAACACGATGTTGTCGCAGACCACCGGGTGCTTCAAATCTAGTTCCTTCCCACCGAAGTCGAGTTCCTTGTCCATCGTCCACACCCTCGCAAACGAGTCATAGACCCGACAGTGGTGCAACGAGCCCCGTGCTGAGGTCCGTGAAACGTAGACCAACTTGTAGTCTTTCGTCACCCCATCTCCATCGTTCATGAATCTCACCGCGATGCCGCTCCGCGTACAATACTTGCCCGGCGGGGAAGGCAGCCGGCACCGAGTCCCACGGGCCGGGTTGTAGACACATAAGGCACCATCTTTCCTATGCAAGACAAAGACGAGGCCACCAGCTGACCCAAGGATTACGGCGTTGGTGTAGCATAAGAATTCGAGGCTTTTTCTGGGCACGCCGGCGTAGGGGTCAACGATGAAGAAGGGCCCAGAGATGTTGCGACGGTGGAGGAAGAATCCGGAGATGACATTGTTGTGGCACGACTGTGAAAGGAGGAAATGAGAATCATATGAGAGCTGGCGAAAGGTCTTGCACACAGAGAGGAGCCTAAAGAAGGTCTTTGCTGGGAGGTAGGAGAGGATCTCTGCGAGCAAGTCGTCGGGAAGGGGACGCCCGCTACTTCCCAGCTTCTTCGGACCAACGAGGTCGATGCTACGAGTGTTACTGAGCATACCGCCCATTCCAACGATCAGAGATCTGAAAGAGTACGAATGTCCATTATATAGACAAGTAAGAGGGAAGGAGATTTGTAAGGGAAGGACGACGACTCTTAGAGTGAGAAGATATCGAACTCTCCTTATCTGAAACAAAGAAATATTTCGAGGATCGATTGTCATATTTATGGACTCTTTCAATGAAATTATATATATTTCATATTTATTGTCTTACAATAAAGTGCAAACCATATCATGCTTCATATATTTTTATGAAAATGGCAACGAGTAATTACATTTAATATTACCATTTTTATGAAAATGACAACGAGTAATTACATTTTCCATGGCATCTAACTTACCGATTAAATGTTAAAATTGATTTGAATTAAGAGCTTTAGTGATCGCTAAGATCAATCGAAACGATCAATAAATTGCTCTTTCCTAATTCAAATAAAGAAAATGATCAACCGAAAAGAAGCCATTTTTAGTTAAGAATGCTCAACCGAGTTATTACTTTACTACTGATTTTGAATGTTTAAGGGCATTGTTAATAAATGGAATTGATATTTTTTAAGGAATTCCAAGTTAAGAATGCTAATATTAGCCTTAATTAAGAGGAAAAAGTAGCTTACTAGTCTTAGTAATCAATCCACTTCAAGCCATTTTTAGATAAATTAATTTGAGATGGTAGGTAATCACAAAGGAGATTGTTGTCTTGATGTACAAATCTAGGGTAAAAGTCCTTTAGTGATAATTAAAATAAATGATCTCCATGTTTTAGAAGTCTCAAACTTATTTATCATCCCTCCATTTGCTTGCATCATTCATTCATTCATAGTGAGCATTCATCTTATTTTACAAGAGAGCTACGAAATCAATATTAAGATAATACTAATGTGTGAGAGAGATTAAACTAAATTAGTTGGGTGTTGGGTTAAATTGGGTGTCCAATATAATGTAGATCAATCATGATTGAGTTGATATTAAGATAATAATGATATGTGAGAGATTAAAAATGAACTAAGGAACAAACAGTTGAGTGTTTGGTTAAATCGAGTATCCAATATAATACATATTAATTCTAATCAATTTGATTCAGACTCATCATTATCATTATAATATTAGATTATTAACATCAATGATATATATATAATGAAAAAAAGGGTGAGAACTTAATATAACATAATGCATAAATCTTCATCTCTCTCATAAATCTCAGCAAGTCCATACACATATATCTTTGAGCACTTCTCTAGAAAAGATTAATCCAAGGAAATCACTAAGAGCTCGATATAACGTAGAAGCAGAGAAAGGAAACAGCTTCTTCAGATTGCTTCCAACAGCTCTTCTCGGTCACCGCATGGTCGAAGCGTATTAGAGTAAGGGATGAAGTTGTGGGAATACGGGAATCCCCAGCAATCCTGACACTTGAGTGCTCCTCCATCCTTCACATTGTAACTGTACATCGAGTCGTATGTGACGAAAACAAGTAGCATGGTCGTCGCCACCTCAATCAGTTTGACGTGGTTCACAAAACACGGTTCTCCCGTAAACCCCATCTGGGCCAAGCTTATCTCATGCATCTTCACCCATTCTAGCGCACCGTCGCTCGTCTTCTTCAATGGCCACAGACCGATCACCCCAGAAAATGAGCTGTAGTGGATCAGGCACAACGACTTCCCCTCCCACTTGGCTATTCCGAAAAGTGCAAAGAAGTCGATGACTGTTTCACTCGGCAGAGGGATGATTTGTGTGCACTCCTCCCTCACGTCGAAGGTGACGACATAAGGGCCAATCCTCGAGTACGACTTCAAGTCTGATGATAACCAGAACACGGCGTCGCCGCAGACCACCGGGTCCTCCAAGTCTAGTTGCTGATGCCCCAAGTCGAGCTCCTTATCCACCGTCCACGCCCTGGCAACCGAGTCATAGACCCGACAGTGGTGCGATATGCTCAGTCCCGAGGTTTGTGTGACGTACACCAACTTGTAGTCTTTCATCACCCCATCCTCGTCGTTCATGAATCTCACCGCGATACCCCCCGGGGTACACTCACCCGGCGGGGAAGGGAGCCAACATCGAGTCCCACGGGCCGGGTTGTAGACACATAAGCCAGTGGTGGTAGCATCAAACCTTTCATATTTCTGATTCAAGACGAAGACGAGGCCACCAGCTGACCCGAGGAAGATGGATTCCGTATCGGTTATGAATTTGAGGCTACTACTAGGCACGCCGGCGTAGGGGTCAATGAGGATGATGGAGTTCAAGATGTTGTCACTATGGACGATAAAGCCGGAGATGGTGTTATTGTAGTATGATTGCGAAAGTAGGAAATGAGAATCTAACGAGAGCTGGCGGAAGGTCTTGCAAACAGGGAGGAGCTTGAAGAAGGCCTTCGCCGGAAGGTAGGATATGATCTCTGCGAGCACGTCATCTGGAAGGGGACAACTTCTGTTTTCGAGCTTCTTTAGACCAACAAGATCAACGCTACAAGTGTTCTTGAGTGTGTCAGCCATTATAACGATGGAAGACATAAGGACTACGACTCTCTGTTATATATGGAGGAGTAATAAAGAGAATGATTAGGAATCTCAAGAGTGATAAGGAATCCTTAATTTCAATTGAGAAAATGGTTTGAGGACCAACTAGTTTACATAAATGGTAATTTTTCTAAAAAGACTTTTGTCTTTGTTTCCTTTTCCACTTAGTGCCCTAATATTAATTTTTTTTCCTTTGAAACTTCTATTTTTCAAAATGATAAAGTGCCTATCTCGCACTTTTCAAACATATTCAATTGAATAAACTAATTTGATTAAACCGATTAACTAATCCAAAAGTTAGACCATTACAAAATAAAAATATTCAAAAATAAATAATATTAATATATATGAATAAAATAATTATAAAAATTTCTTTAACTTATAAACAAAATATTAAAAAAAATAAAAAATAAAAATCATAATATTGAATTGAAAGTAAAATATAACATAATAATTTTATTTATATATTAAATAAAATAATAATATAATCTACATTTTTTTAATTTTAAATTAAACCTCAAAAATACTTACAAAGACCTACATCATCATTTTTTTTTCATATTTTAAGTCTTAAATAGGTACTTTTACTAATTTCAATCATGAAAATGTTGAATTTGTGTCTCTTAAAGATTGAAATCAGTAAAACTAATTATTTTAAAAGTGTTAAAAATAGAAGAAAAAAAAAGATCATTTAGATATTTGCAAGTCATTTCCATGGCTTTTTAAATTTTGAAAACTTTTGGAAAAGGTAAGAGGTGAATTGTACTATTTTTTTTAAAGAGTTAGACTGTTTTTAATAGGATCCTAAGGTAATATAATCTTATTAAAAAATAGTGTAACTCATGTCATCAAAATATTTTTCTCATAATTTAAGAAAATCTCTTTGTCGATATTCATGTAGTTTGTTTGTCTAAAGTAGTTGTAAGTTCATCTTAAATTAGATAAACATTGATAACATATGGGTTAGAATACCTTTGAACTGATAATATATCGATTTATTATAAAATTTATATCTTAAAAATATAATGATATGTAGCAAATAAAATTATATATTAATCATCTGCAACATATCTATAATAGTCACATAACAAAAACATACAATACATTGGATTGTGTACTCGTTTAACAACGGATGAAGAGGCATGCTCCATCAAATGAATTTATCCTAATAGTGGATGGAAATAACCTATATAATACTCTCGATAGTGGATGAAGTGGTATCCCCTATTCACCCAAGTGGAGACACATTTCTCCCAATAGTGGATGGAGGAATCGTTTAACCATGATGTCTAATAGCTTGCTAATCCCTGAAGGGAATTGCCCTACCTACCCTTGGTAGGGATATATAGTCAACCATGATAATTTATTTATATTTATCCATTCATTTATGTATTCATTTATATAGTATTAATATTATGGGAAACCATGTTTGATGCATGACCTTTTAAACCTTGTCCATTGGTGGCACTGTACTATAATAGATTCATAGCTCATTTTACATATAGCACTTCTAATGTGGACCATCTAGTTACATATACTACATATTAATAATCATATCAATATCATTAATTTAATCTAAAAAAGAATAATTATTTCTAAATGACACCATCAGATAAAACTTTTAAGTTTATCAAATCATAAGAACATGAGACATCAATCTTTCAATAGTCTTCAATCGATCAGAATCCTAATTGGAATAGATAAATTGACTTAAATCAAGCTCAATTTAATTAAGATATAACATAACCAATCTTAAATCCTTGTAGAACCAGTTTAAAATCAATCTAGATTGAGCTAACTTAGATTTATTTAATTTCAATTAGGCTAAGTATGTTTGAACTGATCAAGTTAGTCCAGAATCACCCTAACTAACTTGAATCGATTAAACTTACCTGATTCAATCAACTAATAAGCTCAAACCAATAAAGGGAAAGGAAATTAAACAATATCGCATAATGCTAGTCCATATCGAATTGACCCACTTGAGTCTCATATGGGTTAGGTGCACTATACATGTCTGTCCTAAGTAGCAGGTTGGGTTGAGATATAATAGGTTGGATAGAGGCCAGCCAATGATGTATCTAACGTCAATCGCATAACTGAGAAGACACAGCTTCACGAGTTGGGTTGAGCTTACTCATGAGTTGGGCTGAGCTCACCACTGAACTAGGCTACACATGGCTTACAAGTTGAGTAATGCTTAGTCATATGGGTTGGGTCTTGCTTGAGCGCATGAGCTGACTCATACTACATGAGTTGTATTTTACTTAACTACATCGGTTGGGTCATACATAGCCACATGAATTGTATCGTACCTAGCTACATGGGCGAAGTCATGTCTAACCAAATAAGTTGGATCGTACATAGACACATGAGTTGGGTGACCATATAAATTAGGTTATTCCTAACCACATAAGCTAAGTCATGCATAACTATTAGAAAATCTGAGGCAGTATCAAATGCATAGCGGAAGAACAGAAAATAAAATCTTAAAATTTCAAATAGAAAGATAATGTTTCATCATTGCGCAAAGATTGGTGCGTAAAAACCCGCAAAACTAAAAAATCACGTGTGTTAAGGGATCTATGTTACCTAAGAAGATCATATATCCCTGAAAACCTATAGATCTATGGAAGAGGATGAAGGAGTTCAACCGTTCTCCTCTCAAATGGTGATATATACGACAATGGCTACAAAGACGCTCCTCAAAGCGCTGCACAAACCTCCTTTCCACGCGCACCATGAGATTAAGAAGGGGTCGACCCTTCTTGCTATCCAAACGCTGTAAACATGGGTTGTTGGCTAAGAAAGAGAGGGGGAGAGGAGAATATGATGTGGCAGCCAAAAGAGTCTAGCCTATGACCCTTTGGTTCCCTAATATTTACAGAGGCCCCCTATCTACTTAACCATAATGGATCACGTCCTATTGGGCACTGGATCTCCATCTAACTATCAAAACTTGTTAAATTAGTGGATCTCTACCCAATAAGTTCTTATTCGATTTTATTGGATCTCATCCATAATTTAGGAGATTATTGGATATCTAATAAGTCAATGACTCCAATAGATGTCTCATATCTGAATCTCTACTCATCGTAATACCTAGCATATGTGTGTGACCCTCTAGACTCAATATCAAGCTGGTCATATGTTATATTTGTCAGAACTCCTTCTGACTTAGTAAATTATTATCTCCATAATAATTCATTCAACTCATCGATTGCAGACGTATCAAGCCACTACATCACAGTCCCTAGACAATACAGGGGAATCCAATCCATTTGATATGTCTATCCTTAGTTATCATATATCTATAGTCTCTCGTTCATCTAATATCCCAGAGAACATATATCAGGTATAGTATTGTCAGACATTCTTTATGAAATTGTTAAGCTTGTTCAATTCGTGACTCCTTATTATCACTCGTTCAGTTCATTAAACTTTATGAAATTGTTATCTTGATGTACCCTTTCTTAACTTTATGAAATTGTTATCTTGAGATACCATTTCTTAATATATGCGATATATTATATATGATTCTCCCTTTAGAGAATTAGGACTTATCCGTCGTTATTTATCATATTAGAGATGCTTTCCACTTTGCATCATTTCCTCTAAAAGTTTCAAGATCACCATCTCTTTCGACTATTCTACTTTGTTGAACAAATTATGTAATATTCTACCCCCACGAACATACTTATTAGATCGTGACTCTTCGTTAATATAGCCTCTGTCATGCCTATCAAGGCCTAGCAACATATTGAACTTGTTATACACTTAAACTTTTTACGGACGTATCATTCTCATCCCAATGAAAAAGTTTCAATGCTCTATGAGTTACAATCACCTTGGAATAGCTACAAATAGTCAATCGTCCACATACAAGCCCTTGTATGAGTATTGAATTCTTCCGGTTAGTAATTTCTTTCACCAATGTGAGCTTTGCATAACTCTTTCGATCGTCGAGCAATCAATTCCTTATTACATGATCTCATCCTTTAAGTGCTCCATTTGCCTTGAGTATCATCAAGATTGATTGCCAACATTGAACTGTCACTCAAACTCAACCATCCCTATTTTTATATATTACGTGTTCTTCTCAATTCGCTTCTTGGTGCCTTTTGCATGAATGATTGATTATTCATTTGAATACCAATGTCGGATGCTTGCTCTTCTAACGTTCATTTTGTTTAAATGAACACACACATGAACTATATATATATATATATATATATATATATATGTGTGTGTGTGTGTGTGTGTGTGTGTGTGTGTGTGTGTGTGTGTGTGTGTGTGTGTGTGTGTGTGTGTGTGTGTGTGTGTGTGTGTGTGTGTGTGTGTGTGTGTGGTGACAAAATAAATATGAATCACGTACGATAAATATATGATTCAACGCATTAGATTCTGACTTTCCAACTTACACAAAAAAACCAAATTAGGCTTGACGTATGAATCACTGCCAAGTGAATCATACAAGTCAATTACCTAGAAGGAACTAAAAAAATGTATTTTCAGACTCATGATTTGAATTGATGTCATAATGAAGATCTTAATTAGATAACAAAAAAAAATTCCAAAGACTCAAACTCATAAGATCAATGAATATATTGTAAACTCATGATTTGATTTGATAATGATGATCTTGACTGATCACAAAAAGATCTCAAAGACTAAAGCTGATAAGCCATGACTCAATATATATCATATTCTAAAAATAAATACCAGTATGGTATTTGAAACCGTGCATCTGCATAGGGTGTTTTATGCATCAAATTAGTGTGCATTTGGCTTACCATTGGATTTCAAGAGTAGATAAAGAAGATGTGTGTGCATCACATTATAATCAGATTGGCTTCTCAGTGGGAATTCAACTGCAACACGACAGAGTCGATCGGGTCCATGAAGCCGAAAGCTGCATTATTAGACCTGGTAAATTTATTCTGGTCACCTCCACTGATTCCACCAAGCTTTCGCATCTGTCTTTATGGTGTGGCCTTGCCGAAAAAGATTCATAAAGAAGCTTTTGGTGCGAGGAAGGAAACCCTACCAACAGGAACAGGAAGTGGTCACCCGTAGCGTCGCCATTTCGCTTTTCTTGCCTTGGTCAAGATAATTTGACTGGTTGATGTTTACTGAAGAAGAAACGATGAGATTTATGGTTAAAGCTTATTAATACATTATATTTTTTTGAATAATTAAAGTTGTTGATAATAATGATGATGTTCCAATCAAAATCTTATCATCACATCACCTCTTCATTTCATCCAGTGTTTAACCAATACTTACGTGATATTTGATAATAGTTTATACATGCAACCAATCGTTTTAGCCGTGGAAGATAAGCGAATAAAAAGATTCAAGTTTGAAGGATAAAAATTCCTCCAAATACTATAGAGTTTGTTGATTCTAACATAAATGGTCAACCAATTAATTACAGAATTTTCTTTCTGTAATACATGTGAGATTTTATAATCATTCATAACAAGCATTAGATGTAAATAACTCAACGAAGACTACCCCATAAACCAAACATAACCCTCCGAAAACCATCTAACATTTGAAAATTATGATCAGAGCATATCTGTATGAGGTGCTCTTATGAAAATTATAATAAGAGCATCTCATATGGGTTCCTCCTTAAAATTATGATGAAGCTCATCATAACACTCCATTAATGACCTTAGAAAGAAGCTTTTTCAGTCATATTTTGCAAGCATTAGTTTGTCCCCACCAATAATTAATTACAGACCATCTGGTGCTCAGTGGATGAAGAACATCCTTAAAGTTGTCAACAGCACTTTATTTATGTCATTTGTGTGTGTGAGAGAGACAGAGCTGTTTCCCTCGTGTTATTATCCATCCCCACTAATAATCAATTGCAGGCCATTTGGTGCTCGGTGGAATGGAGAACATCTTCTTTAAAGCTGCAAAATATTCTACGGATGGTGAGAGAGATGAGACAACCCAGCAAGCATATTTCCATGTGCAGTTCACATCACTCATCCCTCACCCAGTCAATAGAAAAATACTTGGAACAGCAAAACAAATTGATCCACAAGGGACCATTTGGTTCTGATTGGCTTCACCTAACCAATGATTTCTTCCTCTCCTCACATAAAAAATTATCTGCCATCTGTCACAGTGATTTGTAACTCCCTCACAATATAATATCCCCTCCTGTTTGCATCATTTGTGGTGCTCTCTGCTGCTGCAGCAGCAGCAGCAGCAGAAGACTTCTCACATGCATCAATGGAGTGTGGCCAAAAGCTTAGAAGAAGCTTCCTCGCAATCGGAGGGCAGTCAAAGGAGAGCGTCTTTTACGTGAGCGTAGAATACCACGTCGTCGCCTGCATGCAGCAGAGGCGGGCTTTAACCACGTCCGTCCGTCCGTCGAATGAATCACGACAAATCTAATGATTCCACGTCGCACGATACGTGGACGTCGCTGTCCTGTTCAAACATGTAACACGTGGGACTTTCAAGTTGGATTTAACTCTCCAATACATTTATGCATCCAATTTCTGAATTCAGATAAATTATCCGCGACGCGTATTGAATGATATTTAAATCCCATATAGCTGTAAAGTAGTCATATATTATGATGAGCTGGTAGTGACGTGTATCAAATATTTTCACGGTACGTTCGGAGGATCAGGCGGCTACCGTTTCCTCTCTACGGTTACTTCGTATTGACTTGTCTATTGCGGTCTTTGGGCCTTTGGCCTTTATATGCCTCGTCTCTACTCCTTTGCCGTCCAATCCCCTCGCACTCTCCGACTCTGTTTAGCCCTCGCATCTGCTCGCGGCTTCCATGGAGTTCTCCGGCGCTGGTCTCCGCCTGCTTGTGGCTGCGCTGGCCCTGCTCTTCGTCACCTCCTCCGCCCAGGTCACCTGCCCCGCCCCCCTCACACCTCCCACCCCCGCTCCCGCTCCCGCTCCAGCCACCGCTCCCCCCACCCCGGCGCCAACGCCCGCTCCCGCTCCAGCCACCGCTCCCCCCACCCCGGCGCCAACGCCCGCCCCCACCGTCGCGCCTCCCACCCCGGCTCTGGCTCCGGTCGCCCCCACCCCAGCGCCGTCCCCGAAGGCCGCCTCCCCGGCACCGGAAGCTGCTTCCCCCGCCCCCGAGGCACCCGTCTCCTCCCCTCCCGCTCCCCCTCCCGCCGGTGAGTCGCCGACCGTGGTGCCCAGCCCGCCAACCACCAATACCGCGGCCGGGATCCGCTCAGCAGGATGGATCTCCACCGCCGTGGCCGTCGCGGCCGTGGTGTACGCGTTCTAGGCCCTGGAAACAATGTCCGCCGCGGATTCCTCGTCGGGTGACGCACGAGGAGTCGGCACAAGTTCGCGACTCTCTCTTTCCCAACTTAACTTCTTGGTGTTATATTGTGGCGTTTCTTGTTTTCTTTTCCTTTCTTTCTCCTCTCATTCCGTGTGCTTTTTCTGGATATTCTTCTTCTTCTGTAAACTGATCTAAGAATGGCTTCTCGTTACTGTGTGTGTGATAATTAATATATCATTGTGGTGAATTCTTTCGTCATAATTCGCATTCTGTCTTCTGCAATTACATACCGTCGGAACGGCAACACTGGAAATTGGACTCGATCAAGATAAAAAAAATGTAGACAAAAATGTTCCCCAAGTCTTAGGTTATTATAAGAGCTTGAGAAAGAGACAGAGAGAGAAAGAAGGCATGAATGGTAAATAGTGACTACAATGGACGAGCCATATGAGTGCATGTCCCATGCACACGTTTGCGTCCCCTAACAATCCATTTGTTCCCAGCAATCAATCCAAGAAAGCTTCGCCCTACAAATAACGCAGTGTATTCCACCCACGTTCTCTAACTTCAGTTGTTCTCTGCGTATTGATCTTTGCGTCAGCCTGTGGTTCCATTTTGGGGCGCTTTTCCTTTCTATCTCTTCATCGAGAGAGAGAGAGAGAGAGAGAGAGAGAGGAAACAGGAGCCATTCCTGGGTTGATATTACTTACTACCAATACTAAATTATTCATGCGATACATCTGAAAGAGACAGTAAAGAAGGGGCTTCACATTAATTGGGAAGTCCCACCAAACAAACGACTGCCTCACATCTGACACCCACAAGTCCACACATATTTCCTATAAGTAATCTTTAGTTCTATCATGAGCTTGCGACAAGACGTTGATTCGGGACTTGGATCACGTTCATTGAGAATGACAGGAATTCATATTTGCAGACATAGGTTGAAGAGTTATATTACTCACCATGTTGAGTTGAATTTTGTAGGATGCTTCCTGTGGCTTTACTTAAAAGAGCAACGAATAAAATAGTCTTTCTAATCACCAAATAAATTTTAAGGTTTTAGATAAGACAGCTTCACTTGGTTGAAGACTAATTAAGAAATAATTCTAGAAGAGGTTAGCATTGAGTTTATGTTTGATTATAACATCTTGTCACTAATCTTTCATAAAGCCTTCATGTAGTAATCCAATCACTATGTGGATAAAACTACTATTTGATGGGCCTAATCTCATAGCCAAGACACTTATCAGCCCATATTAGATGGATCAAGGCATTTCTTTTGCGTTATAGGAGGAATTAATGAGTCAAATTACCATTAGGAGGCACACTAGTTGGAAGTGGAAGTCGAAGACATTCAATAGGCATCCAATTCTATTAATTACGATCTGCAGGTAAATTGCTAAAGGAAAATTCAACATTGCTATATAAATCACATTAATATTATATGATAAAACAAATATATCTCTTCTTTCTTTTCCAATGTGCAATAAGGTTTCTGTGTGTGCAGTGAAAGCATGACTTGACTGGATGTGGATGGAATGAGAGAGATTAGAACATATAGATCCTTTGATGAGTAGAATGACCGCATTTTTCTCCCCCCACCTAAAAAGAGAGAGAGAGAGAGAGGGTCTGCTCTGATGAAGTAGGTTTAGTTATCGGTCTCCTCTTAATCCTGATACTGTTAAAAGAGTCTTCTCTGATGTAGTAGGTTTGGTTATCGGTGTCCTCTTAATCCTGAGACAGTCAAACGTAGTAGGCCAACCACCTCCATTTCTGCCGCCAACTACTGGTTGACAATTTCAGCTATGTGGCTTAACCATGGATGTGACGAGTTTTGTCACTGCGTCCGGAGGACTTTCTCCTTTCTTGGAGTAGAGTTGGTAATTTGTTGGTCTGTCACATTAATCGGATGTCGACACAATGGCATGGAGAGAGAGAGAGAGAGAGAGAGAGAATAGCTTGGGAACAGAGCAAGGTGTTTAATGGTCAACAACACAAAGGAAAGGCAGCTATCTGATGGATGATGCCATTCTATCTACTTTGTCTGTCTATTCTTCTTTAAGCACAATTCTTGTGAATACATCATTTTTAGTGCATTTGCACACTTCCTCATGGGAAAGCTTCCCTTGAATTTGTTGCCTCTCAGCACTCGAGCAATTCCAGTTGTTGCCTATAACTTTGCAAGGTAATAGCGAACTCAATGTTGATTTTGATGTCATCTTTTCTGGATTAATTTGATGTTCTATCTTATTTCTTTTCTTTTGTTTGCTTTCTTCTTCTCTGAAAATGCCACCAGAGGCTATATACTAAGATCGGGTCCCTGTTTTTGTTGGGGAAAGCAGCTCATTTTTCTTCAGTGATAGTGTCTCACTGACTCCTTTCTCACCCACTCCAACCGCTTTCATCCTACTTCAGTTTCGTTGGCAGCTTCGCCACATAAATCAAATCGACCACTCCTCAATTTTCATTTCCATGTTTTCAGATTGCCACCAAATCTGCTCCTCTCAACAAAGCAACAAAGCGAGCACGACAACCATGCAAAAGAACAGAACAACTCCACACATACACTCGCATAGAGTTTTGAGTCAAGATGATACAACAATGACCACCATAATGAAGCTCCCAAGTCACAGTGCAAATTATCTACTACCGAATGAACGAGAAACAGAGGATCATGAGCAAGAGCACTGTCTCCACCCTGGCCAAGCCTAGAGCAGCAGCAGTTTGAGCAGCATCAGCCCAGTTAGCGTCACCACGTAAGGCAGGGAGACAGTTCTGGGGCTGGATTTATTGGTGGACGGGGTAGTGGTGGACGGCGTGGTGCCGGCGGAGGGCGGGGTGGTGGTGGAGCTGGATGGAGGGGAGGGCGAGCTGGTGGAGGATGCCGTGACGGGGACCGCCACCTTCATCCCGTTGCTGCAGTGGCCGGAGACCCCGCAGATGAAGTAGTACGTGCCTGCCTTGGAGAGCGTGACCGTCGTCTGCCCGTTGCTGTCGGTGCTGAGGGCGTTGCTGGCGGAGCAGGCGCTGTAGTCGGTGGCGCTCACTTGGTCTACGGTGTGTGATCCGGCGATATAGTTGAACGCTGCAGTCGCCATGATACTGTTGAAACCTCGTCGAACATGTAGAGTACATACAAATACAGACGTGGCGAAGGAAAGCTTACTGAGGGTGTCACCGGTGACGAAGGTTTTCCCGGACGTCCACTTGGAGTAATCGAACCCGCTGGTCCAACCCGTGGAATCTCCCACGGTGTAGTCGGTGGCCGCGGCCCATGTCGAGCAACAGAAGAGGAGGAGAACTCCCAGAGCTGCGGAGGTGCTGCACCCGGCCATTCTGGGCTTCGTCCGAGAGATCGAAAGGGAGTGGACGCAGCAGAAGGGAGGCGTCGGGGTTGGGTATATAAAGCGAAGTGGGTTAGGCGGAGTGAGTAGGAGTAGGAACACCTTCTCCAGTACTGCACTACGCTTTGCTTGTTTATTGAGACGGCATTGGGAAGGGAATAGCTTAGGAAGGACTCCATGCCGCCCAAGTGGGCGACCACATCTACTTAGCTTTGCATGGCTGTCAAAGATTCTTTACAGCTACCATTAGTCTTCGAACCGTCCCACTAATGTGTTTTGATAGGATATTAGTTGTGATAGGTTGAGTTCCTATTGTTATTAGCATAGAGAAAAGAAAGGGAGTTTTACATATTAAATATAGCAATTTTTCCGCTTTAAATTTAATATCTCAAAATTGGCATATATATATATATATATATATTTATTTATTTAAATATTTAAATCTTTCGTACATATCACTCCCGTTAACATCCAACTTTTTCTACTACTATTTTCCGACATTTTAAAAAGGAATTTAAATATCAAATTGAATTTCAACATCATTATGTTCATAATTAAGGAATGATTATTATTAACTACAATGTTATACGGATACTGATTACAATGTGTAAGTTTCTAATTTACTTTAAAGTTAAATATAAAGGAATAAATGTAAAAATAGAACATAGAAAAAATAAAGAACCAAGGGGATCAAATGCTTAGCTGTGGATCATAAAATAATTTTCTTCTGGTGGGACTTTAGGAATTGATACTTAACTTATAGCAATAAATTTTTTTCACGATTAGGGCGGTTAAATAAGCAATCGGACATCTTTAGTACCTTTTTTTCGACTCATTAACTCGATTAAATCTCTCATCAATTGGCCTTTGAAAACTCTATATAATTGTATTAGACATTCGACTCATTGCAAGATAACTTAACATTATCTTCTTCATACATTTGAATAGATTTCTTAATATTATAACTCATAGGCTCACCAATTTTTATATAACTCTTGGTCTTTTTCATCTTTGGCATTCCCTAGAGAATCTTAATATTATTTCTTGAATTGATGACTAATTTAATATAATTTTTTTTATTTAAAAATTTATTATCGCATACTAATCTAATCATTATAATTGATGGTTTGTTTTAGTTATGGGCTCGGGTATAATTAATGATTCTCGTACTTTACATGTCAATATATTTTATTAATAACTTTTGAGTTATGGGCTTCAAGATAATTTTAATTATAATACACACTCGTGATAAAGTCTATCATTTTACTCTCATATTTAAAGACGAGTCGAACTTCAATTTAGCATGAAAGTTTAACCCAAAAAATTTAATGAACCAAATCTAATATTATAAAATTCGATTCTTTAAATCCTTACTAATATTAGACGATTCTAAATTCTCTCTCTTTCCATCTCTCGTAATAAACTATCTCTTAACATGAAATAGGAGGAAGGAAATGGATCGTCCCAATAAAGAGAAAAAGAAAATATTCGGGCATCATATTTGATATCTGAGCAATACCTTCTCTTTTTCTGCGAGATTCGGGCATAGTGTGATGTTACTAATATCATGCAAAATAGCATGTCATGTCACCTAATAAAATGCAGAAGGACGGACTAAAATAAATAGTATACAGCCGTGTGGTTCTCATCTGTGTTGGCCCAACCGGGATCCAGGAAAACATAGTTAAGATCGGAGTCATCCCCTGCTCATGAACCTGTTTCTTCCTTTGCTGTAGATCTGAGTACAATGATGCATACCGAATTCAAGTCACATTCGATCATCGTCCTCTTGTGATATCACCACCTTCTGTAGACTGTAACGCGTGGAATGTCGCGAGACGAAGCAAGCTCAAGCATCATAAAGCTGGTACAGGAAAGGATTTATCATCTGAAACCCATATCATGTCTTGAATTTTCGTGCAGGTTTGGCACAGCCGCCGTGTGCAAGAAGGCGATCTTAGTAGTATTGCAGCTTCTGCTGCATCTTTGGATGTGAACGAGCCAAATCCATATCCTGTTGATCTTCTTGGATTGCTTTCGAAGATGACTTCAAGTTAAATTTCCTTCGATTACATTATGGTTTGGATCACATGAGGGTTGTGAGGAGGAAGGGAGTCGGAGAAGATGACTCGCCATGATCGCAGAGGAGAGGAGCAGCAAATCTCACAGCCACGCAGTACCTGTAATCTCTTGCACCAAATAACTACCAGATCAGCTGTCTAATTCCACACAGGATCCAGCTTTTCAATTCCGGGGCCGCACGCATACATACCAACGATGCTTCCCCAACAGTTTCCTCATCCTACGTGGCTCTTCCAAAATCTTAGGCGTGAGGCCTGTCGGTGGGCCATACGTCAAGTGGTCCACACGCGTAAATTGTCATTAGACTCTTTCTTTAAGACTAATCAACAAACACGCGTTTGTGAGAGGAAGCCGATGAGAGAGAGAGAGAGAGAGAGAGAGAGAGAGTTTCTTGGGTCAAACTACGTTATATTCTCTTGGATCGAAGGCAAATGCCAGATATGAACTTTCATCTTCACGCAATCAAATAATTGAATTGATTAGCTTGTAAAAATGTTCCTCTTCTGATCGAATATGAATCATTTCACCAATTGGTATAACAAATTGTAATTACTCATACAAACAGATACAAACAATGTAGATTAAGCAGCAGCACTTCCTCTGTTTCATCTGTCATGCAGATCCTTATCCATGGCTTCTTCAATTGGCTTTTGACTGATCTGTGCTTTCATTTTCCTCCACTTGGATCTCTTTCTCCGACTGTTCTTTCTCAAGTAGTGGCTTGACCAATGTGTCTACTTCTTCCTTTACGACATCAACCTGCAGATTTTGGACAGTGTTGTAGAGACCTGTTAATCCTACTTCAAATCCAAAATGGTCAGAATACATAGTATGAGTTCTATCCATAGAAACATTATAAGATGGATGTAAAAGGAAGATGATTGTACAAAGTCAAATACTTTTTGGTCATCAAATCTTTTAATGGCAGAGAGTTGACTTTATGCAACCACTCTGTTGCTTCCTTGCAGTAAAAGCTAATCGAACACGGCATGATCTCGTGAAAGAAAAGAAACAGTTCTACAACAAGAGGGGATATCGACCTCATGAATGATGGATTCAGCTAGTTTTGCGTCGTGTTCTACTTTCTCGGCGATCTTCTCGATCAGCAACGCCTTCGCCTTAAGACTATCACCTTCAGGAAGTGCAGCGGCAACATCAGAAGCTATCTTCTCCGTCACCTCCGCCACCTTCTCCACTGTTTCTAGAGCAACTTCTGCAACCTTCTCTATGCCACCTGTTGCATCAAACACAAGCTAAGCATAACCCAAGCTTGGATTTGCATGGCCAGTTGGGAAGAGCAAGTTGTTTCAGTACCTCCTTTCTTAATTATTCTCGTGTAGAAGGGTATGGCAGCGATGACGAGGGAACCCAACACCCATCTGGCCCTTCAGACATCAGACACAATGAGAAGGAAGAAAGGAAGAGAGCAGATGAACTGTGTGCAGTTATCTCGTACCATATGGGGATGTTCGATATGGGAAACCCAGAACCAGACGATCCAACTGCACCTGCACTAGCATTTCTCCAGCCCCTGCATCGAATCAGGGCATTCATCACCCACTCACGATCATAACACAAAATCATCTAAGCTATCTTTAAACGAAAATTGTACTTTGAGCGCTCAGCTTTCCCGAAGCTTCCGCCGCTGGTGTTGGATGAGGCCATTGCTCGAGCAGCGGAAAGCCGATGTGTGCGAGAGGACGAGGAGGATGCTATGAGCTGACGAGGAAGAGCGATCCTTCCGCGAGAGATGGAATGGAAGGGATAGGCTGAGGAGAGACGGGAAGAAACGAGAGCCTGAGCCATGGCTTTGGTCTATGGATGCTTATTTCCTGTGAATCCAAACCAATATATTAATGTGAGGATGAGATGGCGTAGCTTCCAAGTTTTGCATGCGGTCGACTGCATGCAACAAATGTTGACCTAATCAAACTATAGTAAACGTCAAATTGTCACAGATTGCAGTTCATTGGAGCTTATCGCATTTCTTCCAGATAGAATTAAGACTTTGAGGATTCCGAAGATGGTCAATGAATAATAAAAAAAAGACACCAAATTGAGACTGGTCATGTTGGATTAAATTACCAAAATATAAGAAAAGGATTATTTAGCAATGACCAAATGGGATTATGTCTCATTGGACATAATATTTTTTATTTAGTAACTAAAAACAACTTTAATTAGTTGAGAAATATTCATGACAATCATAACTAAAGATGTAAAAGTACAATTGATAATAGGAAGATAAATCCTAATCAACAATTAAGCTACATACACACTAGTCCAAAATAGAAATTCGAAAAAAATATAGACTTTTCGAGATAACATTTTCGGATAGGTGTGGGTCCAAATCCATAAGTTCTTGGACCTATAGAGATATGGATTTTAGTCATTAATAGAAAAATACCAGTCATTATCTATGATGAAATTGGATACAAAAGATGGTTGGTCAATAATATTGATATTGAAAAAGATTGACCACTTTGATAGGGGTGTTGAATAATTTTTTAGGTGAAAGATAAAATTAATCCAAACTTGACATAAAAGACGTTGCTCTTATCGAGGATGGGAAAGATACGTCTATCCCCCATGAAAACTTTGATAAGAGATATGTCTCGAATCTTAAGACCCATTTAAGAATTAATTTAGATTTGATTTATGAATTTTAAATTTTATATTTGATTTTGTTGATGAGGACAGTCTTAAGTTTGAAAAATTGGAGATTGGGAAATGGAAATCGCCCAAAATTGTTTCTTTTTTACACGTTAATCAATTTGATCACGTGGGAAAATTTGCATCAGCAATGTCCATGCAACTTCGACCACCTGACGTTGCATAAAGAGAATTGTCCGTTCCATTCATATTGGCAAACACTCAATCATGTTGACATGGTCAATGACCTCTTCAAACGCCACGTCCTCGCCGATATGGCCGTCCTACCGTCCTAGCTGACAACATTCAATCAATTAGGATGCTAGGAAAGATCTATATCCCAAAACGAGTGATGTTAAAGATACACGCGAAGTGGGTTGGAAAGCATTTCCCATCATCCATGAAGATTGAATTAAAGTAGAGGTGGGTTATCACTGCACGTCTCCACCGTGGATCGTACAGAAGGTGTTGTCACCTTAATTTCCTTGAAAGTGTCGTTTACCAACGAGTGGTAACAGAGGAAAAATGAGACACGGACTTGGGGAAATATAATAATGCATGTTCCTCTACATGAAATAATGGACCATTACGAGAGACTAATATGGACTTGAATGGAAGATATCTACATGAAATATGGACGTCCACAAGTGACATCACAGTGTTGAATTTTATATGACAAAGGGTAGACTTTTGGAACCAATTGTTGCATATGGAATACTGTACCTATTTTTCGAATTAATTTATTCTATTATAAATTAAGATTATTATCAAAACTAATTAATAATCCTAAAATTTATAAATAATAATAATAAATAATACTTATATATATATAAACACAATCATAATCATATATTTATAATTAATAAATATATTATATATAATATAATAACTAAATAGATAATAGAAAATGACCACCTCCCCCAATCTTTTATATGCATGTGTATAGACCCAAGTTCAAGATGCTCCTTCTTGGGCTCTTCTCTGGTGCCTGTTGGAATCAAATCGATCTCATCGGGCCTAAAAAGTAAAGACCCTAACTTGGTGGCTTGATTGCTTCCGAGGGATTTGGACAACACTCTAAACAGGGTTACAAACGATGTTTCTTTTGTACTTCATTAGTTTCACTTCTCTTCTTTTCAACCTGTCATGCATGTAAGATGCAAGGCAATGGTTGAAGCCATCTCATAGAATGAAAAGAAAATAACCTGGCAACACATTTGTGTTGTATCTATCCATGGTCAACACAGCTGCTTCTTGTTTATGGAGTATTGCCTTGTTAGATGCATGTAATTTTTTAGATCGATTCTTGCGAGTGGCATACATGATACTAATTTGTTGTCGATGTATAGTTACTCCACTAGAATTAACTCGTTCCAGAGGAAGGGTGGATGGAGTCGCTTTACGGATCAATCCATGATCTCAAGTAGCTTGCATGACCATCAAACACTTCAATAATGGAGTCTACAGTGATCTTCAACTAGCTGATGCTTCTTCCACATGTTTGCACACTCAATACCTGCAATGGTGCTTGACTTTCGGATCCATCTACTTGTTGTTTTCTTCTGTAAGCTGCTTCATTGTCATTTGCAGTGACATATGGGGCATCACCACTTTCAATCATACTGTGTTGTACTGTTCGAGGGGGACCCTGAAACATTTCCTGGAAATGTGCATGTCTACAGGCTTTAGGAACACCTTTTGCTGCAGTATTCTACACACTCTATGAGCCTACGGATGATCGGTAAGTGGTCCCTTGTGGATTCATAGATCTCTGTTCATCAACAACCTGCATGCTTGTCTCAGAGAAGAAGCACAAATGGCAGGACAATCCTCCAATAGTTATGTCGATCCGCTGCTTGACAATGCCGTTTTAATCTTGTTTTGCTAATCATTGAACGCTTTTGCCTTTCTGGACAATGTTGTCTTCAACGGTGCAAGTTTCGGAACTTAGAATTCCCTTTTCCGAAGGAAGCTTTTGTTGGTGGAATACAGCAAAAGCTTTGCTCCTTTGCCCTATTCTTTCTTTAGATTGAAGATAGCAGAAATTAATTTCATATATGTTCTTCTTTTCTACCTTCTACTTGGCCTTCACCGTTCAATGTTAGATTGGTCTGATCCATCAGACATCAAGCATTGTCATATTTCTCCCAAAGTTTGTGTGGGTTTCCTTCAGAATTCGAGTCCAATGAGAACACTTGACTGTTCTCAGGAAGAGTTCTTCGAGACCGGAACAATATAAAATGGCCTTCTTGCTTGTTGAATTCATACACAATATCTCCCCCAAATCATTGACTAATCCAGCCATATTACAATCGTTGTCTCATCTGTTTGACTAATCTGATCTTTCAAGCATGCCATTGATAATTCTGACATATAATTAAATATGGTGGCGTACTCTCTATGATCACTACAACAGGAGTTTTAGAAGCTACAATCTCGGGAAGATGATGTACTAATATCCTGAATGCTTTCTTCTTCTTCCTTCTCTTTCTTTCTTCTTATCCGAAGGGAACGACACTACGATTCAAAGATGCCGATGGATCATTCAACTCTCTTCACTGGACCACAAGGAAAATAACATTGTGGAGGACGTAAAGAAATGCTTCATCGCATCTTGTGGGATCTCCAGAGATGCTCTGTCCATACTGAATTCAGAAAACATAATTGTTTTTGCATTCCAAGACATTCTCGTCTGAAGCATTAGGTAATGACATCCACAGGTGTTCATAGTTGAATGTAGGTCATAGATCACCCACTTGTTCTAATCGTTCTCGAAATGTGACAATTTTTCCTACAATCTCGGAGGAAATCGCGGGTCTTTCATCCATCCCAACATGAAATCGGACGTTGTTCTATGAGAAATCTATGGTAGACATCCCTCTGTGCCTTTTCCTAATGAACTCAGCTCATATCATTTACGCTTTAATGCGGCAGACGTTAGATCCCCTTCGTCTAACAATGCATTAAAAGACTCACGAAGTGATACAGATTCTCTCACGCAAGGCCATTTCATTAAGCAGCAAACAGCAATCTAATAGCGCATACAATTATGATATCATAGGATTAGTTTTGAGCAGCCTCCTCCTCGACCCTTACAATTATTTGGTGGACTGCTGTGGCAATCACATCCACCGATGTACACTGGCAATCATCTTCGACCTGCACCAACAGCAACAACGTTGACTCGCAGTTCATGGCGTCGAGAGAGGAGAATGGAGTCAAGAGACTGGCGTGGCTGGCTCATCATACCTTGAGACTGAAGCAGTAGAGAACCATTTCGTCGACGGTGGTCACGTTGAGGTGTAGCGTCGTCAGCCGCAGGCCTTGCAATCCCAGCACCAACTCCAGCAGCTGCCTGGGTCGCCACCTCGAGAAGATCTTGATGTTGGCATGGCTCTCAAAGATGGTGACCTCGATGTCCGCCACCGCGTCGCCGGTGCTGCCATCGCTGGCAGTGCTTGAGGGGCTTGAGGAGTACTGAGGGAAGGTGAAGAAGTCAGCAAAAGGAGCTGCCTGAGATCTTCCTCTGATCCGCTTCCGAGCCTCGAGAGATTGGACCAGGTGTTCGAGCTCTTTAACGAAGTTTATGGCACCTCCAACTATGGAAGCTTGATCACCCTGTCCAGGTAGAGTGAATTGAAAGGACTAGAGACTGCAGGTTGTTATCCAATATGCCTATTTCTCTCAAGAAAGTGAGGAAGTCATAGTTCCAAGTTCCAAGAAAGGATTCTACTATAGTTATTGAGTTGATTTTAGGCTATGGATGTGGAAACATGTGGGAGAAGATGGTGCAACTTTTTACTGTACTGATAACTGATGCATGACAACTAGAATCTTTACCATGTTGGACACAAAGCTGTCACTGTTCTTACTCGCTGCCATTAGTGTCTTCAGAATGAAGACTACAAACCAGAAAGGCAGCAACATGTCATCTGATGAGATTACGAGGAAAAAGTGGTACATATATCGAATATAAGGAAACCAAAAGCTGATATGAGTGGAAGTAAGCACTCGAATCACTGCAGAGTGGGAGAATATGAGGTTTGAGAGAAGCTTCAGTAGGGATGGAACCATATGCTGCAAGATGCGGAAGCTTATAAGGATGAAGAGAGAAGGAAGACGAACCCTTTGGGCGTAGGAGGCCGGCATGAGCGACCGGAGCACCGCGAGGTACTCGTTCATCAGCTTCCGCCGGTTGCGCTCCACCGCAATGTGAGTCATCCTCTGGTTCTCCACCTCTTCCTTGTTCTTGAATCTCTTAACCCGCCGCCTCTTCCGCCGGCCTGCCACCGCCTCTTGGAAAACAGCAGCCGCGCCGAGTTCCTCCCCGGTCTTCTTCGGCCCCGGCGACGATGGTTTCACATCCCAATCGTCGGGGTTTTGCGCTATGGTGGAGCAACAAGTGTCCCAATTACACCCACGCTTTCCATCAACCACCTCCCGACCTTCGCCGCCGCCACCACCACCTATCTCGCACTCTATCAGGACTCTCTTCTCCTCCTCTTGCAACGGACCAGCACCAAAGTCATAGCGCCATGCTGCACCTCCCAAGTTGTGAATCTCCTTCATGGCGAAGCCGTGTTGGAACGCCGCAGCTTCCAGCGCCATTTTCTTTCTGTAAATTAGCTATCTACGGACACCCACTCCAAGGAAACCTCAGACATAAACAAACACATGAAGACCAAACTCGCTTTTCTTGCGTGGGGGAGAGGAAGAAGCTGCTTAGGGGAGTCTTAAAGGCCTCAGCGCAAGCAAAACAACAAGACAAGGTTGCCATATGAGGCCAAGAAGCGCAAGTAACAAGTAACATGGTGGTGAGTTGGGCTAGAGTGTTCCTTTGTTTGTGTTAAGGTGGTGGGAGAGGGCTATTACGAACATGTATTATAAGTATGCCATGGCCAAAGATGAGAGGAAAGGGTGAGGGAAAAGGCTGCCATGAAAAAGAGGTGGCATGCAACAGGAGCTCAGATGCTCTGCATGCCTTGATATCGAGACTTGGGAGTGACAGCCAAGTGTGAGGCAGCATGGTTCTTGCTGGGGCCAAGGGGCCATGTGATCACCATGCCCACCTTTGTCCCACTGCAATCTCATCTGCCATAAAGCCTGATCTGATATTTTTCCTAGATTTCTGCCACTCTCAGATCATACATTTCATCAAATTTCTTTCGACGCAATGTATCAGATCTACTGTTTCATGTTCTGTCAGTCCTTCTACGTTGCTTGGGAGTTTGGATCACGGAGGAGGGAATCAAATGCGGAATAGTACAAAACATCATAGTATAGGGGTTTCTGCTCTCGGGCGTCAGAGGAGATCGGAAGGTCAGCTCTAACTTTGTAGTTCACTGTTGACGCTTTGATTACTGGAACATAGCACATAGCATTTCTCCGAGAAGATTCACCTTGAACAACAGGGGAGCATGATCATTGTGTTCACTACACTGTCAAACTTAATCATGCCCAAGAATGCAGAAATGTCTTCAATCGATTCCATCAGACAAGATTCCAATCAGGCTTCTGGCTTCTGGCTTCTGTCTCAAGCGATATTATATTACTGACACTGAAATGGGGGTGTGTGTTGGGTATCAAGCAATTATTCCAAGATGTGGTTGTCTGACAAGTAATTCCACGCTGCTTATGAATCCTGTTCATGGGGGTGTTCATCTCAGTGAGTCCCAGAAATGGAGACTTGGTGTGGGGATTCTGTGCGACAAATGGGTGGACCAATATGCATCAAATCATCTCATCTGGCTATCCTTGGTCGCAGGCTAGAAAGAGATTGGTTTGCATTTCACTTTCATCAGCTCTGCTGTGATATTTCCGCATCGTCTGCTCATGTGTTGTCTGCAAGAAATTATGATTCTTTCGCTGTATGATCACCTGACAAGCTAGAGGAGGACGTATATGTGATCAAGAGATAGGCAGCTGTGAAAGTGCTCCTACTGCTCTGCCATAGCCCAAAATGATGGATGCTATGAGTTGGAGTAGATTCTGAAACAAAGTGTTTTAAGAGTTGTTAGAACAATGCAAAATCCATGGTTCATTCTCTATGCTATGTTTCTGAGGCTGCAACTCATGAAATCTTATAGCCAAATCCAAAGATGCATCTCAGGCTTTACGATGCTGAAACAATTGGATGTCAGATCATGGGAAGAACGCAAAGTGGGGTCTCAAAGGACTCGAAGAGTTTTTGGTGTTGAAGCTGCAGCAACTTGTCATCGTTACCTTTACCAAATGACTTGTGTGTAGAAGAAAGGAACAGTCTCTCCCCTTCCATGAGATCTGCCATTGCCGATTCATCTTGACATGCATGCAAGTGATTTCATTTGCTCATGTATCAACCTATAGATGATGTTATGTATTCTTCTATGAGCAAGATGAAGAAGAAGAAGAAGAGCTCAATGATGATTTGATCATACGTACCTTGGTCATGGGGAGGCCCTGAAGACCCATGTGGGTGTGGAATATTGAAGCTGTCATGTTATTATCAGAGCAGCAGGAGGCAGATCAAAGCTTTGTCTCTTCTTGTATGACAACCCTTCCCATCGTGACAACACAGACTCTTCATATCCACAGTGGATTGCAGGGATTCACCTCTGTGGTGTACATGTAAAGCATCACAGAAAAATGTTATGCAGCACTCAATTCATTCAACATTCACCCATTATTCTTTTACCATTTAGTCTGAAAAAAAAAGGATAATATGAATAGCCACTGCATTTTATATAAGTAGAAGATCCAAGAAGCATCAATAAATAAAAGAATTCACAGTGTCAAGAATGCATGAACTTAGATTTATAATGCAATCGCATCCACCAAAAAGTCAAAGAGAATCCCCATACATTGGTCCTGTGTATGTATCCGATCGATAAAAACCAGAATCCAATCCATGGAGTGATTGATTTAAGCTACATAGAAAGAGACCTGACACTCAACAGGAAGAGTCTACCTTCGACAAAAAGTTCTTTGCCTTTTTCCTTTTCTGTACTTCCCTTCATTGTAGATTTCTTTGAAGCATTTAGGTCCACACTACCAAGAAAAAAAAATAAAAAGGTTAACAACAAACAAGGATTTATATGGATAAACTAAATTTAGGATTTACCCAAACTCACTATATGGTGCACCATATAATCAGCCTAAAAGACTCATATGTTTCTACTTTTGGATTATTCGAATCTTCGTTAATTTAAATATCAGATGATTTATTATGTGATACATCCTAACTTCATTTTTGTATAATCATTTGTCGAATCTTCTTCTTCTTCTTCTTTTTTTTTTCTTTTTCATATCTAGCTTGTGATAGTTTTGGAAACCAAACCCAAATCGGCTATCAAGTATAAGATAATCAAAATATAAAATAACAAATACTAAGATAAGAGTGGACATCCTTACGAGTACATAAATTTGTCATATCTTCGGATCGATAATGGATTTGTACATTGGTTATTTTAATTAGAAAAATAATACTAAATTGGATATAGGGACACTCAGAAGTATTCAGATTGGAAGAGTGGAAGACAAGCTAACGCAATTATGATCTATTACACTGCTGAAGAAAGGAATCGATGGTGCCATTTCTACAGATCAATTTTTACATACATGAGTAATTGCTCCTCTGAAAGGACTTTAATTATCATTCTGTGAACTTTACTGCATCAAAATCAAAGGAATTGATTTTGAGAAATCTAGTACAATCAGGAGTCTTAGGATCCGGTTCTCGTAATGACAAACAAATAAATATATCAACAGGATCTGAGGACAACGATGTGGATGTTTGGGTGACAACAATGCAACCAAAGCTGGCAATGAGCAGCTCATGGCATCTACATGCAGGCAAAGACAAGCGGAGAATTTGGAGGCGGCCTACCAAGTTGCCAATAATTCATCCGCCACAGACGCAGCTCAGTGCAATCGTGGACGCTACCGGAGACGAGGAGGAGGCACGTCGAATCTTATTGCAAGCTTTCGCCTGCACTGCGGATGTTGGCGTTGCATGTGAGTGTGGAGACGGATACGTGTGTGCTCGAAAAGGCCGAGCAGTGTGGATTGTCCATTTCGTTGGATAGATAGCAAAGTGGATTTGATGGGCGATGTTGGCCGATATATGGCACACAAGCTTTCGTTGCGAAGGACCAAATATAGACGTGGGTAGCTCTTTTCACCACCATTTTTCTTTTTATCTTCTTTAATGATCGACGGAACCGTCCAACGAAAACTCCGAGTAAGCCACATATCGAATAATTTTCGAGCTTAACTACATAATATAATAAAGATATCGGAGAAAAGTTATCGATAAAATTTTCTCTGTAGCTCAATTTATTTTATCATATTATAAATAAATAAATATATATATATATGTCTTCGAACATATCAATTAATTTAGTTGATAAAGACCTTGATAGTTAATCATAAAGTCCTGTCCTCGAATCTTATTTTTATCATTTATCATTTATCGACTAAAATAATTATGATCGATAATAATATCAATTCCTATACAAAGAAACATTACTTACCTAATATGACCAACCTTTATCCTTCCATATTATGATTAATTCTTCCCATAATTATAGAGGGCGCCATTACCAATAATGTTAATAGATTCGAAATAAAGATCTATATCCCAAAAAAAAGATAAGATTTCGATGTGACATATTGTGATTCGATTACTTGTGTTCATTTAATTCATATATGTACTTCGATTCTCTTAGGGGAAATGTTTGTAACAGGCTGAGCCCAATTGCATGAGGCTGTGGTTTGGGCTCATATTGATGTATAAATAAGCTACATTTTGTTTGAGCGTCTCTCATACACCACTCCCTACCTTATCAGAGCATTCTTTGTTTTTGGACGGATCAAGAAATCAATTGTGTTTTATGTGACATTCTAACTTAGTCTACAAGTGAGGGAAGATTCTATTTTAATTTTATGAGGATTAAGTAGGTTTACTGTTATCGACTTAGGTTTAAGCATGGAATCAATGATCTGACTCATTGTATGGCAAATAATATCAGAATGAGTTTTAATTGTAATATCTAAATTACATAATTTTATAGCTAAATTTTAGTTGTTTAATTAGGTCTGATATATAGGCAACTCAATGTCACGTCATGTGTTTTCAAATATCTCATGACATTGACATATTAATAGATTATGCACATATAAATGTTGAATCGATGTCACTTTGGACGTTTAGTCAACTTGACACATCAATCGCTAACACAAACCTACATCTATAATGTAGTTATGACTAATGATATTAACATTAACTGTTAACCCTTTTAATAGTAATGTCTAACAATTCAGATGTACGATTTCACAATTCAATAATGGTCAGTAATTTTATATACTCAACTCTCACATTAATACTTTATATTACTATAAAATATTTTATCTTAAAATAATACAATAGTACTTTGATTATTTTCAAATCTTTCGAGTTCTTACTAGCCTAAGAACAATTTTGTAGGGTTATTCGTAGATCCTTACTTCTTGACGCCGAACTTCATAGTTGGGTTCAAATTAAATTCAAACCACAAATATGTCAAAAAAAGATAATATTTTAATTATAAATTATTCCCAAAAGATGTAATATATGTAAAAAAAATTTAGATATTAGATTTTTTTTTTTCATGCATAAACGATCACTATGTGATCTACTCACCGCTCTTTGGTTGTGGAAGCCACCTTCAAGTATCAATTCACATGAGCTCCCAATTTAATACTAAGAATCTCAAATCTTTGTGTTGCCAAACATGTCATGTTCTAATGTTCATCCTCGATATTGGACGAAGAAGAATTCTCATCTGTATATGCTGCTCGTCAATGTACGTGCGCATGCGTTGCATGCACGAACCATGGAGTGAATCACAAGACAAACCCCCATCGGTGTATCAGAGATGAATCGAAAAAGAAATCTTTATTGGTTCTACCTCCTCTTTTTTTTTGTTAGAGGTGTTGTAGAAATGTCTGCGAACAAGTAAATAGCTCTACAAACGAATGGCTCGAATCGAATTGGAAAATGGGTAAGTTCCGACTAGCACAAAAGGCGTAATGATTTGGACACTATCTCGAAGAAAATAAATAATAAATAAAAATAAAAATAAAATAAACTAATAACCAACTTATTGCTTCGTGAGCTGCTAGTCGGAACGAGTAAATACCTTCGTTTAAGAGAATATTTTTGGTGTAAAAAGTCTCAGGACTTTAATTCATAGATAACTTAAAAAAAACTTCATTTATATTTTAAAATTTAGAATAGATCATATGATCAAATGTTTCATTCACGCATAATCTATATCAAGTAGACCTTGTCGTTATTATAATTCTTAATTCATGAGTTGTAGGAAGGGACTTATGTTACCACCAATAGAGACTAAAGCAAGTGTTGGATTTAAAGCTGGTGTTAGATTACAAATTGACTTATTATACTCTTAACTACGAAGTCAAAGATACTGATATCTTGGTAGCATTCCGAGTTGAACAATGAAAATAGATGACGAGTGCCTAATCGAATTGATCAGGTCGTATAGGAACAAGGTTTAAATCTCTCAATCTGTTAAGATGCCTCAGCTGCATATATTACTGCACTTTCACTAACACATATCGTAATGATAAATGGCTCATCTTGCCATGACCTTATCTTGGATTCTTAATACTTCTGTCGCTCCATCCCCGTAGGGACAGAGAACCCGCCCAGGTCAGACATCAAATTGCTTCAATTTGAATTATCCGGAGGATACCTTATTTATATCAAAAAGATGTACAATCAAACCTATTTCTCGATTCAATAGAAGTCCAAAAAAGAAGTGAATATGGTACCCAAATATCAATAGATATGTCAAAAGTAGGTCCGATTACGTCTATTCCTAATATGCTTTAATGGATGAACATCCCAACCCTTAGAACATACCACAGCTCCAAGTGACGAAGAGCCGACATCGAGGTGCCAAACCTTCCCGTCGATGTCGATGTGAACTCTTGGAGAAGATCAGCCTGTTATCCCGAGAGTAACTTTTATCCATTGAGCGACGCCCTTTGTATTTATATTTATGAACACAAGGCTTCAAAAAGTTGCACATCAACGAGCCATCAGCCAACCACACGAAGAAGGAATGAAGTCACGGACTGTGGACTACAACATCATCGGTATCATCTATCTACCCTGTTGTAACTATCCCATTCGCCATGGTCTCAAAACATGGAGAGGGCTACATCACCCTTTCCCCCTTAACCACCCCACCACCATTCATGACTTGGATCACAATGTAAGCCCCGCTCTCCATCCGCTGTCTTCATCGTTTGGAAGTTTCAAGCACACAGAATGAGATGTAGCATCATCCATAGTACGTTCATGGACCATCAAACGATTCAATCTCAATATTGTGTGTATAAATAAATATTCTAGCTTTCTTATATTGTATCAATCATCCTTACAGTAAAATCTTCCGAGTGTTGGAAAAAATAGAACCAAATGTGAACAAATAATATATTTAAAAAAATAAAAATAATCGAAAACAATGACATGACATGATACGAAGATGCAATATCATAAGCCCCTCAATTATTTGAGAAAAACATTCACGAAAGAGCAAGATAGACTGAATTTACTAATAGAAGATATATTCGGTTGAAACAAAGGGCATCTTATTTTTCTATAACAGAAAAAAATTTAAAAATTAAAAAAATTATAAATAAAAAATAAACAAAATCGATGATAAAATAATTCTCATTCTCTTTCTTTTTCCTCCGATATGACTTGATTATTGCATTATATTTTTTATCTTTGCATCACACACCTCACATGGGGATAAGATTTTTTTTAATAAAAAATAAATGATAAAAATGATATTTAAGTTTAGAATATTATAATAATCTATTAAGGTCTTTATCAATCACGTTAATCAAAATATTTAATATGTCAAATGAGATCTAAACTTTCAATCTTTGATAAATTAGTATGGTACATATGCAACACATGAAGATGGGATTGCAACCACCTACCATCTCTCTTTTTTCTTTTTTTAATATTTCACATAAAGATGTATATTATTTATCTATCTATTAAAAATACTTACATGTCTTAGATATATAAAATAGCATCATATCAAAAGAATCCAATTACATATATTATGTCCGAACTATAACCTTAAAACTTGACTTGAAGGATTAAATTGATGTAATCATTTGCGAGAGTGTCCAATTGAATCCGAGACAAGGAGAAGGATGGTGGCCGCCCACCTCCCACCGCAACATTCCTAGCCATGTCCAGCCTCCATGCCGCCTCCTGTCAACTGAGGCGGGCCACATCATGGCGCATCGATCGAGACAGCTGAGCTGGTACTGTCCTCGGCTTCCACGTGAGCGACTTGCGTCACTCGTGGCAACCCACCTTGATGCTTACCCTCCCTGTACGTCACACATGCTCTGTTTCATATCGGCATGCGCGTGCGTTTCACGTGCATCGGAAGCTTCCGGGCGCTTTCCCCGCCCCCTTCAAAATCTTACTCGCGCCCGCACCCCCGCCGACGCTGTTTTCACTTCGCCCCTGTTCGACTCGACCGCCGTCTTACTACGATGGCGTACGCCGGCTTCGTCCTTCTCCCGCTTACGCTGCTTCTGCTCAGCGCCCGGTGCGCCCACGCCCAGCCCTCCGCGCCGCCCTCAGATAACTACAGCCCTTACTTCGGGGCGCCCAGCTTCAACCCGACCACGGCCATCGTGATCGTGTTCCTCGTGAGCGCCTTCTTCCTCGTGGGGTTCATCTCCATCTACATCCGCCACTGCGCCGGCGCCGACCCTCGTGGACCCGTGGCTGGTGCGGCCGCCCGGTCGCGGATGCTGCCGTGGCAGCAGCAGCAGCAGCAGAGGGGGCTGAGTCCGAAGGTGATCGAGACGTTCCCGACTTTGGTGTACTCGGAGGTGAAGGGGCTCAAGCTCGGGAAGGGCGCGCTGCAGTGTGCGGTGTGCCTTAGCGAGTTCGAGGACGACGACGCCCTCCGGCTGCTTCCCCGATGCAGCCACGCCTTCCACCCGGACTGCATCGACACCTGGCTCACCTCTCACGTCACTTGCCCCGTGTGCCGCTCCAACGTCGCCGAAGCAGCTGACGACGAACCCCCGCCCGTGGTCTTCCCGGCACTCGAGGCCCCCGTTCCGTCGCCCCAGGGGCGGGAGGAGGAGGCGCTGCCGACGCCGCCATCGCCGGCGGGTCAAGCGACGATAGTCGTTGACCAGTCGGCTGGGGAAGACAAAAAGGCGGAATTGGCCCAGATAGAGAGGTTGAGGCGGGAGGTGGGGTCGCGATCGTGGCGTCGGCCGCCGAAGCTACCCCGTTCACACTCGACCGGGCATTCGGTGGCTCTGCCCGGGGATTACGTGGACCGGTACACCCTTCGGCTTCCGGAGCACGTGCGGAAGGAGATCTTCGCTGCTCGGGAGCTCCACCGGTCGACGAGCTGGGACGCTCTCCCGACCGCCGACGAGGGGAGCTCCCGGCGAGGGTACCGTGGCACCGGCATCGGCGGCGGAGGTACAGGAGAAGGGAACAGCTGCGGCGGGAGGAGCGTACGTCTGGGGAGGTCGGACCGGTGGCCGTCGTTCTTCATCCGGACCCTCTCGATGAAGGTTCCGGCGTGGGCGACGGCGAGGAGAGCGGACGGGGGCGATGAGTCGGTGAAGAAGGGGGTAGGGGAATGCTCCTCGAGCGGCAAGTTCGCGGCCGTGAGGACGCCGTTCAACTGCCTCGGGGGCCGCGGCGACGACGACGAGTCATCCGCTGCCGCACTCGCCGGCCAAGTCTGACCGAGTCGAGCTCATCAAGTTTTGATATTTTCCGTTTCCCTCAATACAGTACACGGACGAAAAGGACTATCCAAATATAGGTGACGTGGCTTCATCACAAACGTACATATAAGACCAGTGTAATATATAATGCCACGTTTGATGTGATCAACCAAACGAAAAAGAAATGAAGTGTGAATTTTGCTAAAACAATCTATTTCTTTTTATTTGTATTTTTATTGCATATAAAATATTATGTGGATTCAATAAAATAAATAAAAGTTGTTGGATTTGCTGACGTCGATGTGGTTTCTGTCGGCAGTTACAAGGAACGTTAAACAATCGGAAGACATCTATCCGATCCATTTGAATATGTTTCGAGCATTCTTTACTTATATATTTCGGATAAATTTAGGTAAAAAACAAAATAAATACTATGGTTAATTTTTACTAACTGTGACTTATTGATACCTAATCTGATTGAAATTTATATGAAGGTTTTAAAAGCCTAAATTCTTTGAATATTCTCACCCTTCAATGCATTGACTATTATATATCCAATCATGATCAATATGTTCGATCAAAATAAAATTACATATCATGACATACTGAGCGTACCAACATGTTATATTGACCTATTTTATTGAGTTTTAACACCTTATGTATAAATATAAAGAGTACAATGATGATAAAAATATCAAAGGAATGAAATATTTTTTTAGTGCTGAGTTTTAATTTATTTTTATAATAGGGTTGGATAAGGTTGTGTTGAATATCTCTGTAATTTTTGTCTCGACTTGACACATGACATCTAAATCATAAAAATAAAATAAAAAGTTGGACCACATTTCTGTCCAGGGTAATATTTTCTTCGCCACTAGTGGTTAAGAAGAATTGACTATGAAAGACGAATACCAACATGAATATATGAGATTTGATATTTCTCTCCTCACTTGAAAATTTGAGATTCTAATTTGGGTGTCAAAATGATCTTATCGATATTTTTATAAGTCGACATTCTCTGGATGACCTCTGACATCTCGGATAAAATCATAATAGCTGGTCGAATCCGAACCTAATCCGATTGATCAATTATCAGAAGTCTCTCACCAACATAAGTCCTAACACTATCAATGACCGAACCATAACCTGACCTGCTGGTGAATCGAGATTTCTCGATTTGAAAATGCCCTGTGAACCCAACATTTCCAATCAAGTTGATTCGATTGGGTTCGGATCAAGAATGCCACCCCCCAACTAGTCATAACACATAATGATTGCAATAAATATTCAATCACTCATGCCTTAAACACTTCTTTATTCTATCGAACGTACGCATTGAAGGAAGATTTGATCGAGTGAAAAGGAACTCTCATCATCATCCTATTCTATCGATGTAGATGGCTCATAAATTCTTGAGATATTATTGCGCAGTCGACTCCACCACACCACATCCTGTCACTGTTTTGCCATGAGCTACACGAGCAGTCTTTTTAATGTCTCTCATTTTCCTCGATCCATTTGCTGTTATCCTAAGCCACCCGTCGTATCAAACTCCATTGACGCCCACGTAAAAGATGAAGCTCTTTTCTCTTGTAATCTCCGCGCTGTATCTTTGGCGCGATTGCTACCGTAGATGCATGAACCAAGAAAGATGTTTAGAGATTGAGGAAAGGGAAGATACAAGTAGCAATCCTTGGAAGTACATGCTGCAGAAGTCAAAACATTGCATCCCTTCTTGTCTCGCGTGAACAAGTTGCAGGCTGACATCTCTGAATTCACGAACATAAGAAACCAGTTGTCACACATCTGCCGAGATTCCCAGGCCTCAAAGAGCAACTTGGACCTTGAAAAGGATGAGATCCACTTCTTCCAGTCCCTCTGATGGCGACTGCCTGTGGAAGACTAGCTCATGTTGTGTGGAACCGTTGACAATGGGGAAGCCATGCTGAAGAAGATCAACTGGTCAAAACAATCCTGGCTACACTACATGGAAGATGTTCCTGAAGCCCATATTTGCACCGAAACCTCATGACACATTATGTGGAAGATGGTCAGAGAACACTGGCATTGAGAGAGAGGAGAGAGGAGAGAAGAGGAAGAGAAGTGGCAGAAAAGAAACCATACTTCATTCACACTTCGACTTAGGTTGATGCTTTACGGACTCAAAACTCCCATGTACAAGAAGTGTAATTTGCTTCTCATAGTCTGCGCAGTTGACTATTTAGTATGGGAAATATAATCTCATGATCAGAATACACAACTATTTGATCTTGAAAGATCTACTTAGCATATCAATACCTGTATATACGGTCAACTATGTTGGTTGAGATCGAAGATTTCTTCTCTCGGTGATCCACAGTGTAATAAATAGTAATAACTTGTCAACAGAAGCAACCTGATGGCCTCCAAAATAGGACAATCTGCAGATTATTGTACAAAGCTATGAGTTCAGTGTTATCATTTTATCCCAAACTTAACCAACTAAACCCAAATATGCAACGCTTCTAAATGCATCAAACTATAGAATGGCATTACTTTGTCAAAATGTTGAAATATTGTCAACGTAAGAGATCAGCAGTGACAGATCTGATTCCATTGTCATACGAGGGGGATGCAGATGCCATACTTCATGCCATGCAACCTAACAGGCTTGCTTTTAGTTGGGTTGTCTTCTCTTCTTCTATGTCCTATGCTCACATGAAGTTTTCTTTTTACGTTGTTGGCCACCCAAAAGCGACAGATGTCATGACTTTTCCATCCCTTACTCCACCCAACTTTGAAGCCATCTCCTTTTCGCAACTTGAAGCTTCAGTGCATTCAGATCCTGATTTCATGCAGATACTACGAGTCTCTCACGTTCAACTTGATAAAGATATGTATTGGGAATCTCCACAGATCATATAAATCAGCTACGCTTCCCATCTCATTGTGCCTACCTTGATGTGCACCATGGCTTCCTCTGGCAAAGCCCAAGACCACAATCCCAAGTCCTTCTCCAATCAGAGAACCTCCTCCCTCCCTGCTCACTCCACCAAGCGCTCCCTATGCTTCGTCACGACCTTCATCACCCTCCTCCTCCTCCTCCTCCAGATCGAAACGCTCAGATCATCCTTCTCCTCCTCTTCTCTGTCGTGGGCTTTATTCCCGAAAGCACTGCACGGGAACGAGCCGCCGTGCCATGCAATGGAGGAGCTCAACCTCGCCCGCTCCAGACTCCGTGAGTTGGTCACCTTCCTCCCACTCAAGGATGTAAGGTTCTCCAAGTAGCCGATGTCAGGCCACACTTGGTTCATGAGCTCCATTAACGATACCTTCGAGGACGACGACACCCAGAACCTTTACTTCCCATCCGAGACGTCAAACGGGAGGCTGTTATGCCTCTCAGCCCGCGACGTCTCTGATGGAGCCAGGAACTCGTATGCTTTAGCTTGGCCGGAGGCGCTTCCACGCAATGCCACACTCCTTGCCGGCCTAACCTTCGTTTCTGATACCTACTACGATTACAGCAACCTGTGGCACGGGGTCTCAGCTATGGTGCCGTTCGTGTCATGGCACCAGAGGAAGCAATGCGTGGTTCCTGATCGCTTGGTGCTGTTCCATTGGGGCGAGCTCAGGACTCGACTGGGCAGATGGGTGCAGACCCTGGCGGAGGCTGCGATCGGGGAGGTTAGGATCGAGGACTTCAAAGAGTACGGCGGCGGACCAACCTGCTTCGAGAAGGCGGTGGTGTTCAGGCACAACGAAGGGGCGATGAAGAAGAAGAGGAGGCGCGATGTGTACGACATGATGAGGTGCAAGGCAAGAGCTTACTGTGGCATTGCCGCAGAGGCCGCAGATCCGGAGGCCAATCGCATGACGCTGCTTCTTCGACTGGGACCGAGATCGTTCAAGAACGAATCCGAGGTCATTCGGATCTTTCGGGAGGAGTGTGAGAAGGGGGGCGGGTGCAGAATTAAGGTTGCATGGGCCAACAACATGACGTTCTGTGAGCAGGTAATCAGTCTCCCACTTTCTTCTCATCCCCTCCTATAAACTAAACGATGACTATATATTTAATTGAGGGGTTTCGAGGCAGCATTTAATGCTACAGAAACATCCTGTGGAACTTGACGTACTAAACCTGCAGTGAACACTGCGTACGTCCTGTGAACTAACTGGTTAAAAGCTAATAACGAACAACCTGAGCGAAGCAGCGTTTGATCATTGACACAGGTGAAGCTAATGAGCGAGACAGATGTGTTGGTCTCTCCCCACGGAGCTCAGCTGACAAATTTATTCCTCATGGACAAGAACAGCAGCATCATGGAGTTCTATCCCAAGGGCTGGAAGGAGCTCGCCGGCGTGGGGCAGTACGTCTACCATTGGATGGCCGACTGGGCCGGCATGCAGCACAAGGGCTCGTGGCGGGATCCTCAAGGCGAGAAGTGCCAGCACACCGATAACCTCCGGTGCTTCGAGTTCTACAAAGACAAACAGATCGGGCACGACGAGGCACACTTCGCCGCCTGGGCTGCTAAAGTTCTCACCGAGGCGAAGGAACACAAGTTGGGGGAGGCATCCAAGACGAGCAGCCAGCCAGATCTTGGATCAGGTCGCTGTCCCTGTAGTTGACCCCCCTGGCTGTGATGATAACGACAGAGCATCACGAGATGTCGACGGCCAATGCCAATGTCGACATGAACGCAGGATGGAACGCACTGCATTCTCTTGCAGTTTCCCTTCAACTTCTAGGTGCCTCATGATGACCTTGTTCCTTGTGTTCGAAGCTTATCACAGCCAAAGAGTTCACAAGGAGCTCATGGTTGAAGAACCAGAGCTTCTTCAGAAGGATGGCTACCGCAAACAAAAGCGGTGTAATGGCTTATGTTTAGGAATTCCCTCGAAAGCAAAATAAGAATGCACGAAGCTTCTGCATGCACATGGGTCCATGTGATATGATGCATCACCGGGACGTGGAACAACATGATCAGGTGAAGCTCCCTGATAGATGCAATCTTAATACATTATACTAAGCCGCAAGATAAAGTAAGATGGATGCAAGCCGTGAGCATTAACCTATGGTTTAGTTTAGCTGTGATGATTGCAACACCATTCCATAGCATTTTTATGCTCTGTCAGCACTTTGAAAAGAAGATTTGTGAAGGATTGTAGCTGCAAGACAGTGTAACTAATTTGCTGGTCATTTATCACACCAAGATTTGTTTCTGGATCTTTAGCTTAATAGCTTTCATTGGTAAATAGGAACCACATTGTAAGTCTTGAATCTGAAGAAGATAAGCAGCATGCTGTCACACTTACACTTCAAAAATTATAAGACGGTCAACCACCAGTCAGATAAATGATCAGCTAACAAAAAAATAGGGGAAATGAATTGAGTTCTCATACCAACCAAATCTCTCACTCTTCCTGAATCCCCGTGAGATCTCGAAGAGGTACACGGTCTCTTATGTCAAAACAAATCATGATTTCCACACACACACACACACAAAAAAGATTCTGTTCACAACGTCCAAGTTAACAAGCTTAGTTTGCAGACAGTGTTTATATTGACATGTTATAAATAAATCTGAAAATTGTTATAAATGCTAACCGACCAATAGATGGGTAATCAAATGCATATACCACCTCCCCTATCAATATGCAAAGAAGAATCCATGTCGACTGCCTACAACAGCTGGAAGATCAACAAACATCGACTCAACTCAGCATCCTCCCTAACACAAGTCCTATGAAGTATGGTATTGTTGTTCAGAAGCATAAGAGTGTAAATGTCGTTAATTATGATTGCGTCTTATAATTCTTTTGCAAAGCTTCCTGTACATGTGCCACAGCGCTTTCGTAACGTAGAAATCCCATGAACCAGAATTCATGGTTGTCAACTGAGACGATCTGGATGTATTTTTCTGCAGAATTTGTTCTGCTTATTGAATGATTAACTGCTCTCAGCTGATGCAAGGGAATTATGACCTGTCCAAGCAAGGGAATTACATCAGTTTTAGAACTTTCAACCACATACCACTTCCAAAAAAACAACAGATCACCAGTTCGATGGGTGGATTAGGTTTTAAACTAGTAACTAGAACAACCTAGAGATCAGAACTAACATTAATCTACTCATTGTCAACCTAATCAATCCAAAATTGCATCAGTTTCACTATAATAGGGGGCATAAACAAGAAATCTTTTGTCCCTTCCAAAATAACAGAATATAGGCTACTTAGATGCCTTTGAGACACCAGAAAATTTAGAATGCAGAATACTAACAAGAATGCCATAGCACAAATTTCAAGCAAAATTAATCCATTTTCTAAATATATCAGGGAAACAAGTAAAAAGAAAAGAAAATTTATTAACAAGACCACCTTCACTGTGCTAGTGCATTTAATCATTTACACATGGACCAAAGAATGAGATTCACTTTATGATGATTTACTTATATTGCATATTAGTGCATGTTTTTAACTCTAACATTTGAAGGTCTAAAGAGTGGATAAGCACAGTTCCTCACCTAAGAATATCTAGCTAATATATGCATACAGCTAATAGTAATTGAACAAGAATCCATTTAGTCATGCATTTGCACATTAGCTTAATACTTTGTAACACATTTTAATCAACAAAAATTATTAAGTCGCACATGCTGGTGGATATAATGCATACCTTATAATAGCTCCATTCAGTGTGATCTCCATTTTTATGAGGAAGAGGATTATCACTACAAAAGGCAAGCTTTGCAGAAGAGAGGTAAAGAACTCCCATAATAGGACCAGCCGAAGTTGACAGATAGCATGCATAAGTTTCTTTAAGTTGCTCTTCAGGAAACAAATCGAAAGTTTGTTGAAAAATCTTCTTGTAACCACCTTCTGCTATAACTTTAGTACCTTGAGCAAGTCTACCCATAGCAGCATCAACAAAACTAGGCCCTGTTTTCACTGGATAGAGAAGGAACAAGATTATTGCTAATAAGATATATCAATAATGTTTAATCATACTTAAGAAGATAAATACTCCAAACGTAAGCATGTGCATTACCTTGTTAAATTGTATATTCACAAATAGTGTACAAAAGAAAACAAACAAAATACAGTAGACTTTAATAAAGGAGATACCTGATGAACAAGAAAGGAGTGAAACCAATATAAGGCTGAACATAGTATAATATATTACTCCCTGCTCCAACTAATTGATATGAACACAAACCATACACCAGTAAGACATACATGACCCTGGGGCTCTAGGATCTATTTGCTCTCTCGGAAGGCCTCAAAATACATATATATTTTATCAATGAAAATAGAGAAGCAGAACAGGGTGTACTCATCTACAGCAAGTTTACAACAAACGGAAAAATGACTACATATTATAAAACAGTTCAGAGAGAATCAATTTAAGAAATATATCTTATGAGTTAATCTGTAGTGGTAATTTGCCTCACTAAAGCAGTTAGCTAATAGAACACATATGTGACCCACTTCAAGTTTTCCTCTTCAACATTTATGCAAGTGTCCAAATATATAAGACTGAGAGTTTCTTACTCATAGTAGATCAACAAACTGCAAATTTGTAGAAAAACTTTAAACACATAATTTAGCAGTACATGTTGAACATCCTAGAAATGCCAAAAGCACTTGATTGTCAGCAAAAGAGCATGCATGCTAACAAATATGGTTTTGACTTAACTTTCATATATCCAGCATAACAATAAGTTGAAACTGGCCACGCTATCATATGCACATGCTCAGTGATATAAATATTTCTGGCCTTGCCGATATACAAACTACACCCATTTGACAATGGAAAAAACCCTCTCTACTAAGGTTGCAAAGGATGAATCTCACCAGACCCCATGTTGATGGGGAGTCTTTGCACTGAGCCACCCATTTTAGGTTATTCTCAAATATGCATTTAGTTCGATTATCATGCATCAAATATCCATGACAAAAGAGGACCTCAAGGATAACAAAGATTATGAAGAAAGAAGAATAAGTTAATCAATAATCATGTTTGGAGGTTACAAATAGTGGCCTAATATTCTCTTTCCGAAGACTGCTGACCAAATATTGTCCCAAATGAAACAGAAATTTGGTCTCCTAGTTGGTGTTTTAGAACTTTCATGGATTTCAAGAAGCATCAAAATGCAGCACCAAACTAACATCACCAAGAGGCAACTCAGCATAATAGCTTAATTTTAAAGGAGCAGGAATATATTGTTGTCTCTGTTCACAAGCCTCAAGTGGTTCCCCTTCAAGACTCAGATTCAGACCTAACATCAATGAGTCAAAACAGAGAAAAACACGTTTTTTTAATGGAAAGGACATGATTTGGTCTATATTTCATTAGATATCTCCATAGACAAGCAAAATTCCATCTGCAATTTTCTTAAAATTCTTTTTCTAACTGCTTTATGCTTTTGTTAGAACAAAATATGGGGAGACTACTATGAAGACCATAATGCTCATGTACAAGGCAATGCATATCCCGATAATCTTCCTGGCCACCAAAAAAGGACACAATAGCAGACATCCACAAATCCCGTTAATTCCATAATTTCCTAAATCTTTTGTAACCTTAAATAAGAACAACCGATCAAGCAACAGACTATCTGAACCAAAATTATTCACGAAGAATTCATCTGAAGATCGCACTACTTACAATGTTGCCATGTGTTCCGTGACAAATCCTCAGCCTTCTTCGCCGTCTTCCCAACTTTCTTCCCCCACATGCTAAACACGTTCTTGACCGTCTCCATCGTACCTAGTCATCACGACATCAAAAATCGATCCAAACTGCGACTAGTTGAGGTTGTAAGGAGCGGAAGGAAGATATAAATGATTAGAAAATAGTACTTTTAGCGCCGGTTGCCACCGAGGCGCCGCCTGCGTCGCCGTCACCAGCGGCGGAGGGCGGGGCCTCACTCATATCGCTGCTCCGGACTACCACCGGCGGAGAATCAGACGGCTGGGATTGTGATTTAGGTTGGAATAGGGCGCTGACGGGAGGATTAAGCGGCGGCAGCGGAGGAGGAGTAGGACGGGGGTCGACGAGCGGCGATTGGACACTGCCCTCGGATCGGGATCCCGATCGGCTCAAATGGTGTGGGTTGGAATCGCCAACGACCGCTGTCCGCTTCTTTCGCGACGCGAATAGTCAGGTCCCGCTATTCTTAACGACGAGGGCGGTCTGGTGCTCCACCGGATCACGTTTAGAGATTCCCCGGAGGTTGCCGCCTCTATACGTTCAACCCAGCAGAACATCAAAAGCAACATAACAATATCTGCACCCACAAGACACCTTTTTTATGATTGGAGGCACACAGAGGGTCCGTGTGAGACTGGTCAGACACAGATCACATCGTATCTGGTAGCTTATGGGTACATAAGTTAGGGACGTGAAAATCACGGGAGACCCAATCGAGCAACAATTAATGTATAACCTTCTGGGTCGAGGTACCTCACATAATTGCTTCACGACCCGACTTAACTCACCGCTGATGGTTATTGCCAACGAACCCGATCTCACCAACCCGATGTGGGCCATGTTGGCCTGACGTAAAACAACTGCGAACTCGAGTCCGGACTCGAAGCAGCAATCGTTGGCTCAATTTGGTGCGATCGGACCCAATCTTTGATTCCTTCTCTTTCGACGATTCTTTTCCTTCTCACCAGTACATTGTCGGTGCGAGTGGCCCTTTGCGTAAGAGTCTTGAATTGAAATGCTTAGATCTAAACTAATGAAAATAGAGTTATATACTCTTATAAATTACCTCTTTTTTTTTCTCTCTCTCTGTGCCAAAATAGAATATTCTAAAAATAAATAATATTATTTTATCATCGTTACATATTAAGTATTGACTAATATTCTAAAACTAATGAAAATAGTTACCATAAGTATGTATATATGTCCTGTTTGATCCGATAAAATTGAATCCATCTGGAATTAAGTCGACTCAATAATTTAATTTTTTTTTCAAATCAAGTCATACAATTTAATCAAAATCAATTCAGAATCAGAAACGATAAAATAATTTTATTTTATTTTATTATCAATCGAAATCAATGATTTTAATTCTGATTTCAAATGTAATAGAATCAGATCATAATTATGAAACCAAAATCGAAAGTTCTAAAACCGAGACAAACGATTCAGGAACTGTTAAACAGGACTACCTGCAGCCGGAGAAATGGGCTGATGGCGTTTGTGTGCAGTCATCTCCACCACCATGCCATGCCATGCCATGCCATGCCATGCCATGCAATGCACTGCACATTCGACTCTTTCCTGCACTCCAAAAGAGGCTAACGTGACCATGCATCTCCTGCCCAAACTTTAGAGTCTCTTCTGCCAAGACCACTCCCCCACTGAGAAACCAAAAGAGAACAGCACCTGGGGAAAAGTCACAAACAGATAGCGTGCACCAACATCAATCCATACGAGTTACTGCCTCGTGGGTGGTTGGATTTGCTGCAGAGAAGGACATCCAATCACAGACCATCTCATCTGCCTCCCACTTCCCAAAGTAAAGATCCTCCTGGTGGGTGTGCACTGCTGGCCTGGATTTTGTTTGTCTTCTGCCTTCCTCACCCCTGTCAACCCATCCCAGTAGTACGAAAAGGAGGTCCATACCAGAGCGTCGCTGCGGAGTCATTTGTACGCGACAGATCCACACTCAAATCATTCACAACTGGAATCTCCTTATTTTATTTGCTCAGGCTTTTGTACATTGTGGCCTTGGGAGACCGTGACGAGCGACCTGAGACTACTGTTTGTGCCTTCCTTCCTCCAGCGACTACTCTTAATCTGATCCAAGGTGCCTAAAAGTTGGAGCTCTAGTTTGTCCATTTTTACAGCTTAGGACATGAATATGTATATATAGTTATAATAAACTTGTGAAGATTACTGCTTTGATCAGTTCCCTTCTGAACTGTGCTTCCTTGTTTCCTTTTGACACCTGCCATTTGTGTGCCTGCATGCCTTTGGTAAAGAGTGAGAGCTCTGATTTGTCCATTTCCAAGCATTTGCAGCATAGAAAGTCTTTGAGTAGTTATTTCTTTTTTTGTCAGTTTCTCTTCTGAACTGTGCTTCTTTGTGTCCCTTCAACACCCAGTCAACTTCCATCTTTTCTTGCAGAAGAGAAAAAAAGCAAGCTTGTTGGAGGATAAGGCTGCTCTTCACAAGTGCATCCATTTTTCTCAGGAGGAGGAGGAGGCATGGATGATGCTGTCAAGATCTCACGGCCATGTGCACCCCCTCCATGATTAGAAGTCACAATTAGCTAGAGCAGCTGCAGAACTACTGAGCTCGATGTACTGGTAAGCTTCTGCGAGGCAATCGACGACGGCATCTTGTCTTTGAGACCATATGTTAATCTAGGAGAGTGTGAAGGGATGGATGGAGGCAAAAGGCAGCGGGGATGAAGCTCCAATAATTTCCATGCATGTCAATGGCGGATGGATAAGCCCAAATCCTGTCACTCTCTCCCCCTCTTCATCGGGTCATTCAAAATCGATATCAAATCAAGCGAACTTGCCGCACTGACACCGTCCTCATCTCCGAAACCCCTTTTGGTGCGCACTTGTTGTACCTGCCCTGTTGATTGGCCCGCCAGCGGAGCCCACCGCAGGGCCCAGGTGCCAGGGGATGACTGACACCCACGGTGCATGCTCTCACCGCTCATGATAGAAACCGGGTGTCATGGGATGAGGTAAGTTATACCGTGGGAGTCAAACGTAAATAACTGCAGAGGGTAGTAAGTTAGGCCGAGCCTCCCATAAATATCTTGATGCCCCAGCAACTCGTACTCACTCTTTTTTTTGGGCACATAAATAAATAAATAAATAAATATTATTTTAAATTTGAAGAGATTTGATCAAATCAGAGAATAAGGAAATGCCCAAATAAATCGAGACGGATGGGATAAAAGAAGAGATGGAAAATAAAGTGGAGATGAGGTGAGTTCTTGAGACAGTGGCAGTGGAAAGCGTGGTGGAGGGCGATTCCCAACGCCTTAAGGTGGGAGGGCGATGGCTGAATCTGAGACGGTAATCACGAAATAACATATATTAATAATTGTATAAATATTTAATAGGAAAATTAGGACCATCACGAACAGATCTCATCTTCTTTTACTCTGATATAAAAATTAATATTAAAAAAATAATTCTTGTATTATTTTTCACATGACGTCTCCCTCTCTTCTCTTCTGCCCCCAAACTAAGCTACCCTAAATCTCGGTTTGCAGTCCGCCTTTCGTTGCTCACCTCTCTCTCTCGGTGGGATGAGGGAGGAGAGGTCGGACATGTCGGAGGACGAGGATGGGGGAGGAGAGGAGAAGGACAGCTGGGCGCCGGGCCTTGGCGTAGCTGGAAAGAGCAGAGGCGCACCGGACCCGCTGCCGCCGCCGTTGTGCGACCAGGTGCTGGAGAACGTCCTCGAGAACGTGCTTCAGTTCCTGACGTTGCGCCGGGATCGGAACGCGGTGTCGCTGGTGTGTCGGTCGTGGTATCGGGCGGAGGCCCAGACTCGGCGGGAGCTCTTCATCGGAAACTGCTACGCGGTCTCCCCGCGGCGAGCCATCGACCGATTCCGTTGCGTCCGGTCGCTAGTCCTCAAGGGCAAGCCCCGGTTCGCCGACTTCGGTCTGGTGCCCATCGGCTGGGGCGCCCACTTCTCCCCCTGGGCCTCCGCCATGGCTGCCGGCTACCCCTGGCTCGAGAAGATCTGCCTCAAGCGAATGTCCGTCACCGACGACGACCTCTCCCTCCTCGCCCTCTCCTTCCCCTTCTTCAAGGGTCTCACGCTCATCTGCTGCGACGGCTTCGGCACCGCCGGCCTCGCCGTCTTCGCCGAGAAGTGCAGGTAAGAGCTCTTTTACCAATCAGCTTGTTTTGTCTCCAATTAGATCTGAGCTGTGTGATAAATCTAAGAAGCATTGACCTTGGAGTAATTCAACTCCAGCTTCGAGTGCATAAGCTGCATACCATTTTGATGTGGGGTTCTTGGTTTTGTGAAATTGGTTGACCGATGGATTGTCCTTAGGCATCTCCGGCTGCTAGATCTGATAGAGGACTATTTCGAGGAAGAGGAGTATGAGGTTGTGGATTGGATTTCCAAGTTCCCGGAGACAACGACAAGCTTGGAGACGCTAGGGTTCGATTGCCTGCCATCCGCAGTCAATTTCGAGGCGTTGGAGGCGCTCATTGCCCGATCCCCTGCCCTCCGGCAGCTGCGGGTGAACCACCATGTCACAGTGGACCAGCTCCGCCGCCTCATGGTGCGGGCACCCCAGCTCACCCACCTTGGCACAGGGTCCTTCAGATCCCCTGAAGAGGGAGAAGGAATGGAGCATGAGGCCCATCTTGTATCTGCCTTTGCCGCCTCTAGGTCACTCGTTTCTCTGTCCGGCTTCCGTGAGGTGGCATCTCAGTTCCTCCCTGCCATTTACCCGGTTTGTTCCAACATCACCTTCCTTAACTTCAGCTTTGCTGAGATAACCGCAGAGGAGCTTAAGCCTGTGATCCGTCATTGCCATAATCTGCAGAATTTCTGGGTAGTTGCCATTTCCAACTTGAGTTGATCTAATCTAATTGTATCCATTTTGGCATCTAAATTTCCCTGTTCTTTGTGTCTTGTATCTAGGTCCTTGATACTGTGCGTGATGAGGGGCTTCAGGCAGTGGCAGCCACATGTAAGGACCTCCGAGAGCTGCGGGTGTTCCCTTTAGACGCAACAGAGGACTCTGAGGGGTTTGTTTCAGATGTTGGCCTCACTGCTATTTCTGAGGGCTGCCGTAAACTCCAATCTATTCTGTATTTCTGCCAGCGGATGACCAATAAGGCAGTATTAACGATGTCCAAGAATTGCCAGGAACTCGTCGTTTTTCGCCTTTGTATCATGGCTCGCCACCTTCCTGACCACCATACTGGAGAGCCCATGGACGAGGGATTTGGCGCTATAGTGATGAATTGCAAGAAGCTCACCAGGCTAGCAGTATCTGGGTTGCTTACCGACAAGGCATTCGGGTACATTGGGAAGTATGGGAAGTCAATCAGAACTTTATCTGTTGCTTTTGCAGGGAACAGTGACATGGGGCTGAGGTATGTGCTTGAAGGATGCCCCAAACTGCAGAAGCTTGAGATCAGGGATAGCCCTTTTGGGGATCCAGCACTGTTATCTGGGATTCACCATTACTACAATATGAGGTTCCTTTGGATGTCTTCATGCAAGCTGTCTCATAGGGGTTGTGAGGATGTGGCTCAGAGGTTGCCACGCTTGGTTGTTGAAGTGATTAGAGATCGACCTGAAGCTGAGGACGAAGCTGTTGAGAAATTATACATGTATCGTTCCCTAGTGGGCCGGAGAAATGATGCCCCGCCTTTCGTGAAGATCTTATAGTGTTACTCGTTCCATGAAACAGCTATCAGGAGGAAGAATATCTGCAGTTGTCTTGTGGGCCGATGAATGATCTTATTCTGAGATAGGCAGCTGGTTCCGATCAGTGCAGAGAGGGTGAATCTGGTGGGTGGTCTTCTTGATCCTTAAGATGATTCTTGCTCTTCATTCCATGGGAAGATAATTCAGGTGTATCTTTTGTTCTGCTCTCATTTTCTTCTGTTTGGGCTGCTGGAATGACATTTATGTTAGAAGAACATCAGAGATAATATCATCTTTTAATTGAATATTTTTGTTTCTATTGCACATTTGGTAGTCCAATCAAGTGGATGGCGGAGAGAAGAAATTGGTGTGAGGATGTTGTATAAATAAGCTATTATTTCTAGGAGGTTTTCTTAGCATTACAATTTGATTTAAGAGCGAGGCCGCATGACCACACAATCAACCTCTTCAACTGGGTTTTCAGATGGTAGCAGACCCTTAAAACTTCTGAACGACTATTTGTGGCCTCACATTCTATTAATCTCTTTGGAGAAGGCAAGCAGGTGCATCTCCGGAGCACATTTATACCTTCCAGCAACTGGTTTTTCAGGCTGAGGTGAAATTCGAGACTCCAAAAGAGTTTTCCTTATTATTATGTAAGAGTTTTAGTTCATTAGTGGATAATTTAGATCACAGTTCATCTGGTGCTTTTATTGCTTGGTTATGTGACCATAAACCTGAGTTAGGAATCTGAACTTTGTTATTATTTCCTTTACTCTGAAGAGTTTTCAAGTTCTAGTTTATCAGTGGATTATTCAGATTTATCATCTGGTGCTTTTATTGTTTGCTCACATGAACCTAAATTTGAGGTAGGAACTTGAAATTTGTTTCAACTTTCCTCATAATGCGCTGGTCATGGTCATGGTCATGGTCATGGTTGTCCCCATATAGTTACTCTTATGCCCGGTGCCGGTAAATGATATGTTCATGGAGACTTGTGTCTATTACAGCTTTGGCAAAGTCTTCACCACTCCAATGGTCAACACATGGTTAGCCTATGGTCCCCAAGAGAAGGTAACAGTTCATTGATTGGACTGGCTCTATCATCAGACTAGTGCACCTTTAGGACCGCAGGCCATTGGCTTTTCTGCTCGTATTGATGGGCAGGTGAGCCGCTCCTATCAACGTGTGGCCCATGAAGGTTTTAACTAGACCTGTTTCCATTGCCATTACTATTATCTCTGCCCTGGTACCTTTGAGGAGCTACGGAAAGAAAGAAGAGGTATCTTCCTTCTTCTTTGTTTGCTTGCTTCTTTTTTTTCCCTCTGTTGGGTGCAATCATTTGAATTATGCCTTTGATGGCTCCCTGTGGGACTCCTTTGCTGCTTTAACATGCTAAGAATGGAGTCTCTTTCCACTCCCCAATCTGATATGAACAGCTTCGGAACAAAGTGGCATATTGGGTTTAGGAAGACCCACCGTGGACCCAGCTTCTGTTCTCTCTGCTATGCTATTTCATCTTGGACATTAATCTGCATGGTGGTTGATACTTTCTTCAGTCTAGAAGGTATAAATTAGCTGAAAGTTGAACAGTAACTAGACTCCAAGAGAAGTTTCCACTGGAGCTTCCTTTTTCTTTTTATGTGTTTGAGAAGACGAAAATAGGAACCTTTTTTTTCCAAAAGAAAATAGTACTTCTGATTCATGCTTCTTGTATCCCATTAGTCAGATGATGCTTTTTATGCTTTCACTTTACCACCGGTGACACAGGTCGAGATGTGTGCATGGTGAAACATGGAGCGAAGGTAATAAGAGGCCTCCATTTATTGCCACTTGCTCATTAGGTAAATTCATTATTGAGTAATCGTGCTTTGGTGTGATGGAAACAAAATAATAAACTGGTGTGATTTGATAGGTAGAAACGGTGGTATTCGAGGACCTTAGTGAACTAGCATACAGCTTAGGCACCACATGAAGCTGGCAAAAAGATAAGGGCAATTTATCGAGAAAAATCTCTGAGTTTTTTATATTTGATTTTTACTCGTTTTTTTAATTTTTTTATCAGAATATTCTCAATAAAATTGGTTTTATATGATGATTATATTTTGTTTTTATTTTTTTATTATTAAATTGATTTTTTTAATGAATCAATTGGTTCTATTAAATTTGAACTATTCAATTTATTTAGTTGGGTCTTAGATTATCTCTTGATTTTTTTTGAAGTATCTCTCGCCTTCACTCCGTCACTTTCTTTTTACCACCTTCTCACCCTTCCCCTCTCCTCCTCCACCTGTCTCCTCTACCCACTCCACCTCCACTGTCACTTTCTTCTACTTCCCCACCAACTCGCTCTCTCTCCTCCTCATCTGTCTCTTTCCTTTCACTTTCATCCTCCTTAAAAGGTATTACACTCTAGTTACAAACATTCAAAGAACATATTAAGAATATATGTTAATTTTTAATATAAAATTATCTTACATTTATCATAAAATTAAGTTATTATATATATATATATATATATATAATATAAAATTATCCTAAATTATTTAAGAAAGTTGTTATGTTTGAATTATGCTCGGGTTATATTCAAATTATACTCCTTCATAGAACATATTAAAAATATTTTATTTTCTATATAAACTTATCCTAAATTTATCATAAACCTAATTACAAAATCCTACCTTTCTTATTTCCTATTTCCTATATTGACTTAGATATACTTGAAATTGAAATGAATTAAACTTGATTATCTAACCTATTTTAAAATTAATAAATTTATTAATTTTAGATATTTTAAGATAATTAATTATCAAAACTTTAAGAATTTTATTAGAATATGATTCTAACAAACAATATACTAGTTTTTAATTTTATGATAAATTTAGAAGAAGTTTATATAAAAATTAATATATTTTTAATAAGTTTTATGAATAAATGAGTGTGAATCGATTATAATCTGAGTATAACTTGAATGTAAATGATTCAACTTGATTCGATCCGAAGAAATCCAACCCAAATGGATCGATCGGGCTTAAATTAGTTCCAAGTAAATGTCAGAATTAATGGTGAAATAAATCCAGGTTGAAGCTTTTCAATGGAGATTTGAAATCGAGACTAATTGTTTGTTGTTTCTTTGGTCTTTTCCTATCGTATGGCTTTTTGTTGTTGAGCTTAAAGTCTTTCATGTTCCAACATCCAATGTCTAGTCTTCCATAAAAGATAGCCATGTAAGGTTGCCACATTGCATTTGTTCTCACCCTCCTGAATTAGTCATCCACACTTTTGAGACATCCATTTTGTTTATCCTCCACGCAATGGTCAAAAGATGTTGGGGAAGCTATAATTATGTTTCTGTGGACTCCACCCCATAAAGGTCAACAACTCATTGATAAAGCTCAATATGTTGAGTTAGATTGCTTGTGACGAGTTTGATGTCTCTTAATGTCAAGTTTGTTGATAAATTGATGTTTTCGATTATTTCTAAGTAGACATGATTGAGTTTGATGCCACTTTTCTAATAGGGTGGCTGCTTTATATCCCAGAATTATTCTGCTAATGAGTTTGCAGCCCTGAACAGGAGGAACATGTTGACTAGTTGATATGGCCGAGGAGAGTAGGAGGAACTTGTTGGATTTAATTTGAGTATATCTTTTCATTGTAAAATCCTAATAAATTCAGTTTAGAGGTCAATATAATTTTCTCTCTTGTTTAAATATACTTTTTTTTTATTTTGATTTATTATTCGATTCATCAAGAGATGTGGAGAAAATATTAGAGTGAAAATCTCATATCAATCTCAGGAAGAGATTTCGTCTTAAAAAAACAATTACATGTCTCTGAATTCTTTCTAATTTGTTATCTTTTTAATTTAATTTATTTTATTTTTTATCCCAACAGAATACCCCAGAAAAATCATAAAATTGAAATATAGACAACACCTGATGACTGCTTGTCACCATAGTTTCTTCTTCAGATATCATCCATGGCAATGGATTGTTTGGCTTCTTCTTAATCAACTTCTACATGTCTTTGTCAACACATTTGATCTTTCCTTTGGCACCAACTTTGCATAATATATCTACTCCATTGACCACCTCACCTGCAAGCACATGAGGGCATCTATTGCTCTTAATAATTTGAGAGGGAAGTTTGTACAAACAATATAGTGACCCCTTCCTAGTGAAAAGGGTCGTAAGGCTCTGGTACATTTATCGTCTAAAACCTTGTTGGTACATCTATCGTCTAAAACGAATAATATTTTACGAGTCTACGGATCGCACCAATAATCGATCGACCAAATAGTCCTTTATCATTGCTACATATTATCTACTTCAGCAGCTATCAGCACCGAAGCAAAAACAATCACATATGAGTTTGAGGTTGCAATGAGTAATCAATACAAAGCCTTATAACCGGCATCATATGCCAATACATTTGTAACAGGAAAATGAGGGCAAAAAGAGGCGTTGCAAAACAGTTGATGGAAAGAGTTTATAGCTAGTCAATTCAAGCTGAACACTCTTCCTTGCGAGCATCATCTACTGCTGCTGCATCTTCACATAAATCACCCTCAATCTTCTGCAGGAACTCGAGCATCGTCTTGAGGCTCTCCTCGTCATCTGCACTCAACAATGGCTCTATCAACTACTATCTTCGTCTATAACCGACGAAGAGAGCAAACGCAGAGGCACGCGAACTCACCGAGCCTGGGAACGGTGTGGCCTCTCGGGTGTCGGATGAGATACGGATCGACAAACTTCCCCAGTAGCTGCTCGCCATTCTTCTTCAAGAAGTCCTTCTCACCTGCACAAATGATTGCAGTGATGCTCTTCTAATCGTAATTCCTCCACAAGTAGCAAACACACACACACTCGCGCTATCATTTTTAATGGTGAAAGGCTTCCACGGAATTGGATTCGATGACCGAAGACCGCGTCACTCCAAACAAAGTCCACGGTCAACGAGGAAGCTATCGACCGTCGGTTCCTAATCCAAGGGTCCAAAGTATACGACGTTTTAACGAAGACGATAAATATATACATGGATCATCTATTACCTATGAAGTGAAGCGAGGTGCAGTCGATCTTGGCGGCAGAGTAGACCCTCTCGACCACCTCCGGTGCTTTAAACATCGCACCTCCCATGAACACCAAGTACTTCAGCTTCGGCACCGTCGTCAACGCCAATCCCTATCCACTCATAACGTTATTTTAAGAGGAAGACGAATCCAACTGCGCATGGCGAAACCCCAAATCAAACCTTGGATTGCAGACTCGCAAGCGCGGCGGAAAGAATCGCTCCCTAATTGAAAGTTACCCAAATAATAATTCCATTAATAATTCCTTCTCAGACCCATTAAATCGCTGATTCTACACACTGACCATTAAAACTTGTGTTATTTACCTGAGAGAAGCCCATCAGACCATCGAACGGCCCTTGTTCGATCATCAGCTCCTCCACCCGGGCAAAAGCCTTGTCAAGATTCGTGTACACCATAAAGTCCTAATTCCATCCCACACAAATAAATGATCATAAATACTTACGGTGTTAAAGGAAGAGAAAGAGAGAGAGAGAGAGCACCTTATCGTACTGGTACCACTCGTAGTAGGGGGGAGGGAAGACGCCGTCGACCTCGGACTTTCCGCCGGCGGGAAAGGGAGCGTCGGGGAAGACGAGATCGAGCCGGGAGATGACCTGTTCCGGCCACTTCGCCACCAGTTGCGCCCGCATGATCTCCCCGCTAGTCCGGAAGCCGTGAAGGCACAGGAACCGCGGCTTCCGCCGGCCGCTCTTGCCACTCTCCTGTTCCCCGATGCTCCCCATCGCCGGCGCGTTCTCCACCCACTCCTTCGTCCAGGCAGCCCCGCTTTGTGCGAAAGCAGCGGCGAAGGAGTCGCTTCCTTATAGGCGCCGAGGGTTGGACCCTTACGATGATGGGTGGGTTGGTTGGTGGCTGGGGGTTGGTGGGAGAAACACTTCAACGGTGATGCCATGGGCGAGCACCCATTCATGGGGCGAAGGCCAAGCGATCGCGAGGGACATGTTAAGGCGGTTCACGTACAGCGAAAGCCCACCTAACCCGCGACGTTAGTGGGTGACGGCTTGGACACTATTGCTCTCCGATGGAACCCCACACGTTCATGGTCTCCGTCACGACGAACGGATCTGCTCTACGATCCGCGCCCGCACGAATCACGAAGCACATTAATCGGCGTCGCCATCCGTCGTCGATGGTGCCAATTCTTTGTTCGGTCAAACAAAGGCGGCTCTGACGTGTTCAAAGAAAAAAAAGATCTAACATCTTCCGTTTACCCAGAAACCTACCTGCCTTGTGATTTGTGTTCTGATGCCTAACCCACGGGATGACAAGGCCAAGAAAGGAAGTAGAGAAAGATGCTAATTAACATAATTTAGGAGGCTAATTATATATTATTTCTCTTATTATTAGTATTTTAATTTTTATATTTTTAAATATTATATTGAAATCCTTATATTTATGAAAGTGAAACACTAAAAAGATAATTTTATTTTCATAAATATAGAAATATTATTATAATTTTTTAAAAATATAAAAATTAAAATATGAAGAATATCTAATTACAAGGATAATATATAATTAGCCTTAATTTAGGTGGATAGATTATTATTAACCAATATAAAACTTAGTTTCTCTAATTCTCAATAAATATACGACATTTATAAGATAATTTTCCTATAATTAAACTTCTCATAATTTATTTTCTCCATATTCGAATTCGAAACCTCTTAAAAGACAATGAAAGCTTTTATTTCAATCATCAGAATTTTCTGTAATTGCACTTTGTTTATGCTTATTGACATGAAGCTTCATTTGAACTAGAATAATAAAATAAATAAATAAATAAATAACCTTCTATCATGTTATGATTTCATGCCTGTTTTAGTGCATGTAGTTGTAGATATATGCTCGTATTGGTGTAGATGAATAAACTATTGGCCTATAAGTGCATAATTTAATTTGTCACTCTAGAGAGATCACTTTTTAGGGATTGTTCCTCTTATAATATATATGCAAATGGATTCATGTGCTGTCATTCATTATAAGAGGCTTTAAATATAGTACTTTAACATTTCTCACTCATAATCTGTTTTAATAATCCATGCTTGGGTATCAATTTTGTCATAAGCTTCTCATGGTTAATATTTTTATAGAAGTGTGTGAGTGCTTTATTTACAAAGTAAAATATCATTTTGTCAGCTAAATTTTCTTGATAATATTTATGTTATTTAATATTTTTTTAATAATATTTATAAAAAATGCTAATGAAAAGCTTGTTTGTGTAATATCATAGGTTATTAATTTCTTCATGTTAAATTTTATTAGAAATGTAGCGGCGTGTATGTAAATTTGTTTACACTTTTGTTGGCATGCTTATTATTAGCATTTAACTATATGTTATTTATATCAAAATAAATTATAATTTTGTTTTCATTATGGATTCCAGTAATAAAAAAAATGACATGACTATATAATAAATATATCACGATGGCCTTATTAAAGGTACAAATGGAAAGACGATTATCTTATAGAGTAGTGACTTAATGTGACAATAATAATAAGTCGGATGATGAATTATATAAAAAGAGTTTTAAGTTCAATCTTTATTCGTATGGTGATTATTTTATTACTCGTGTAGAACTATAGAAAGAGTGTTGCTATAAAAAGACCCAAAGCTTTATGTTTCGTGAGATGTGACGTTACATACGTACAAGTTCTTATGTTTGGGAGTATTCATAGATTATTTGGGATTTGAAGAATCTATAGAAACTCTCAAGAATAAATCAAAATATATGCACATGACCATAAACACGCAACCTTACAATACAATACAATATTCTGTACAATATGTCTGATAATAAAAATCAAAGTCAAAGAAATATAGTTCAAGACCTTATTCATTATGTTTTCTTCAAATAAATACTATTTATACTATGTAACGTTTAAGTCTTATGAAAGTAACTCATTAATCACAATGTATAAGTTTGAGTAGTATTTTTTTTAACATTAAATAATTTTGAAATTTTGTGGGGGATGGTCAGGATTGAGTAACGAAAAATATCAAAAAAAAATATTTACTCTCTTTTATTTCTTTTATCACTTTTTTTCTTTCCTTTTTATGATGTTATGAACGTGAGCCATTTAAGGATTTCAAGCATTCTTTCACTCAAAAATAGGAAAATCTTATTTCTGATTATGCAATTAAAGATATTCTTTCACTCGAAAATCTTTCTCATATTTTTTTTTATTGTTTTCTTTCATACGAACTAAAAGATTCATATTGTTTTTCGACGCTCGTGCATACAGAAATGGCTTCCCGATCGTATCTTCGGGTATCTCTCGAAACCATCCCACATGATGTTGAGATTTGTCTTACAACAACATCTAACGTGTTTCAATTTTTTATTTAACTTTCTCTTATTTATTTTAAATATTATTTATTTATGTTCTAACGCAAGAAGACTACCCATCAGGTGATTTAAGCTACACACACAAGAAAATTATCAATTATCTACAATCCAAACCTATGATCCAAAAAATAAAATTTGAGGATATCAAAATATTAAATTTTTATTCATATATATATATATATATATATATATATATATATATATATATATATATATATATATAACTTGTACATTTTATAATCATTTAACATATTACAATAATTCCATAAAACATAATGCCAATTAAAAATTATTAACGACTACTTATAAACCCACGAGAGAAAGAATTACTATAACTATAAAACCCACCATTTATCTTCGTATCAATATAAAACTACTAAGCTTTCAAACATGAGAGATCTTTAACATTTATAAGATATATCAATTTAGATTTTTTAATAATATTAAAAGTAAGATGTACTTTTACAGTATTCCACTACCTCAACCTATACCTAACATTAGGGTGAGTGAAAACCTGACTTAGAAAAATTTATATAGTGATATGGTGAGCTATAAAAACTCAATAAGTGAGTAACATATCTACGACAACATATAACAAATCATATGACCTAACAAGTCATATATATATATATATATATATATATATATATATATATATATATATATATATATATATATATATATATATATATATATATATATATAATTTTTTTTCAAACTTAATAAGAAAGCAAAGAGCAACAATATCCAAGCTATTCAATGTCAAGATGTAACTTATTAATTCAAGAGTATAATTATATTTTATATTTATTTTGATTCATTCATAACAATAGAATAAAAAGCATTATAATAGCATATCAAGAAAACAAATATAAAACATGAGCTCAAAATAACTAAATAAAATATTGAAAGAAAGATTTAGGAGCTAAGTTTCTAAATAATTTGGTTTCGCCCAAATCAGAATTTTACACAAAATATTATAATTAAAATAAAATAGATAGATCAAAATTTTTATAAATTCTAGATTAGTAAGTTTTGCCACTCAATTGAGGCTGTTGCCATATTTTGTGTTTGATAAACTTAAGAAAAGTGAAAAAAAAAATATCAAATTAGAATCTTTCTGCAACTTATCTTGGACCAAGAACAAAAAGGAATTAAAAGAAAAGAAAAAGTGTTGCATTGGCTTGAGGATTTTTGGATCAATTCATCACTTTAGAGATTAAGTTTTTCCAAGCTAAATATTTTAGCTTAGTGATTTCTATCTTTGATTTCTTTTTTATCATGAGATTGTCTTAGTCCAAATTTTGTATTTGTAGAGTAAGGCACTAGTTGGCTTTGATAAGGGACAATTTGATCTCCCCACACGATTTTGTTATTTTGAAATATATGAGCTCCAAAAAATACCTTTGAGGGTAAGGGAGACCTTACAAACTTATGAATCCTTGGTTCATATACTCCTCAATCAATGTGGGACTAAATGATATTATCAGAATTAACGGTCGAAAGTCGCATGCATATCAATATAGAAATATAGAAACTGATACGCTACAAATTGTGAAAGCACACAATGGAGAGCATAGCGTATTGCAAACTATGTCAAATCTATGACAGAGTTCATATCTTGGAATATAAGCATTTCATGATAATGATGATTCTATGAGTATTTAGATTGGTAACGATAATAGCAATGTTAGATGTGGATCCGGATCCAGAAACATCGGCCTCGGGCTTGCGGTTCGGCCTGCACCGGGCAATAATTCTGGTTCGGATCCTGCTCGTCTTATTCGCAAATACAAATCCGGATCCAGTACAAGTCAAAATCGGGTCCATTTGACCAAAGATCCAATCCTTCGCCTGCGCGCTCGTGCACGCAACAGCGCAATGCGTTTGCACGCGGGAAAGGATCAAACCCTCGTACGAGTTACAGAGCTCACCGTCCTTCCGAGAAACTGCATGGCGATTTTACTGGACAGCAAAACAATCATCGATGGCGGACGTTTGTCGGTGACCTCCGTTCCTATACGTAGTCAAAGACTCATCATTTCATTCTGACCTTTTAAGACTTGTATTTACCGGATTTGTTGTATCCCAGTTCACCTTCTTCTCGGAAGGTTCATGGACAGTCCGCAACTCCCAGTACTACAGCCTCGGCCTGAGTAACCTAGTGTCTTCTCTGCCACTCCATGCACCTGAGCACCCCTGCTGCAGGTTATTTCCAGCTATTCCCCTCGTCCTTTCCAGGAAAACACATTAAACGGGACTGCTCGAACAAAGTGTCGATTCCAACATCAACCTGCTTTTAACGATTCAATGGCTTTGTCCCGGCGAGGTGGTCCTCGGCCTGTGGTGACTGCTACCCACTTCAAATGGCCTGCAGGAGGTGAGAGATCGCAGGTCTGCATGATTTGAATGATTCATTCCCACTCCTGGATCCAATTCGAACTGGAGAACAAGATGAGGTGTAATCTGACAGGGGATGCTGTTGCTCCATCATAATTGAGTCACAGGACAGAATGACCATGGCTAGTGGTCTCTCTGATGGAGGAGAATAAACCATGGTGATGTGCACAGTAGAATTCCTCCGTCCGAGTTTGCCACTGGGGATTACAACTGAAACACTTTTGTCTCACATGCATTGTCCATCTTTCCTCCATTACATCTGCAACTTTTAGCACACTGGTGCAGGCATGTTACTGATCTTACACTTTCTACCAGAGAATCTTTTAATTTTGATTTCACTCAACTGTCCCAGTTGTATGGGCTTCATGTTAAACTACAAAAAATGAAAGGAAACAAAGATCTTCACCATTCATCTTGTCCACCTTCAAAGCAGAATTCAATTGGAGTTTAGTGCAGCTTAATGGCATTGTTATCATGAAAGCATTTCATATCTTGGAATATAAACCACATTGGTCAGAATCAGATTTGCTAGCATGATAATCTTGCAATGTTGAACATTTTATTTTGATTCTATGCATCGATTGGTCAAGTGGTACACCCAAGTGTAATCAACATGTCCTCAGCCAACATAGGCTGTGGTATGCTTTAGCTGTCCTGTAGTAGATTCATTAGGTGTGCAAGTGATAGATAACCTATATGTGAAATGGATCTGCAGTAAACCAGTGCTATCTATCATCATATACACTAAGCTTAGCTGGTGGACATTAATTACAACAGATCTGCAGTGCAATGGATGCAATTTTGACATGGCTGTAAAGAACTAGATCTTGGGATGAAAATTCCAAGAAGATCACCAAATTCCAGTGAGGAACACAGAATCACCACCTACATGAAGGTTTTATATGTTCTCTTCCCAAGGTTCATCACACTTGACTCCCTCTTTTATATGATGGGGGGAAACAAAGACCAGAGTGTGAGCAGACAAGCAGTCAAAACAACAAGATGGCAGACACAAAATGTACAATAAGAAAGTGTGATCATTTAGACTCTGTCAATAGAAAAGAAACTTCCAAGGAAAACCACTTCCTCTTTGTCTTTCAACTCTAATCTTCCTTTTTATTTTTGTTTGGGTGACCATTTTTGATCCCCAGAGGACTTCTCTACTAGTTTGTGACAAAGAAGAAGAGACCAACAACAACAACAACAAAGGCACTTTTACATCTATCTTGATCATGACACAAGTGTTCTTAGCCCCATGTTCATCTGCCTGATCCACTTTTAAGGCATGAGATTTTATTTAATCCTTTTTCTGAATCTCACTCCTTTTTTTTTATGGCTTTTGTCAAAATTCTGACCACAGCATATACCCCACTAACCAAACCAAACTACAAGTTGGAAAGGAAGTACATACAAGGCCTTCTTCATGGGATTGGCAAGCTGCTTGTTTTCCTCCTCTTATTAGCTGGAGAATCTTGATGACATGTTGCTTGTGACCCAGCAGACGTATCATCACTCTTATAGCTAAGGCATGCAGCATCCAACACCCCAATGGGGCTTTGTGGTACATAGGAAGCCAATGGACTAGCATTTTCAAGTGACCTACCCCTCACTGCCATTAACTCTTGGATCATCTCATAACACCTGAAGACTCCTTCCTGCGGCAACCAACATAGTCCAATAGCAAGTAAGAATTTTAAGCATGCATAACAATTACCAATGGAACATGAAACAACAATTTGTGACTAAGAAAGAGAGAAAAAAAGATGGAGACATTTGCACCTTCACAACATGGACACAGCATGATAAAGCCTTCTCAGCTTCCACATTTTGCATCTCCCTCAAAACAGACAGCGAAACAGCAGCAGCAAGTTCAGATGGTCTGAATGCTAAGAATTCAATCCCTGAAATGGCATTTGTCTCACTCTTGATCAGACAAATCAGTCCACCAAACTAAGAGTAACACAGAAGAGGGAAGATGAGGTTTACAACTTAGACAGTGAGATAATCTACCTCTAATTGTGCCTAAGATGAGTTCCACAGAACGAGACACCAATAACTTGCTTGGGGCATTGCCTCCATTGAACTTATGAAGGAAGAAATCTATGAAAGAGAATGGAGTCACCGCTTGCATCCTCCATTTCAGGGTGCTAAGCACCAATTGCTCCATTCTTTGGATGGTTCTGGCTTCAAATATATATTTCGCGTCGCCTACCTATCGGAAGCAATTCACGAAAGTCTCAGAAAAAATACATTGTCTCAAAGAACTAATTATGGAATTATATCTACGAAACCTGGCTTACTTGTAAGTGGAGAGATAGAGGGACTTCAGTTTCCTCCATCTTCGCAGCCAAAGATAAACATGCCACAGATAATAGTTGTGACATCCAAGCCTTTCCTTGCTACAAAATAGAATTAAGACATGGAAGCAAGAACTAAGATTCTTCCATTCAAAAAATATATATAAATGAGTACAGTTTGTGTTCGATCAAGGATCAGATTCCAGAGTGTGTGAGAGTTCTTACAGGAAGATCATAGGCAGAGAGGAAGCGATCCATATAATTTACAGCTAAATATGCACTCAGTGGCCCAAAGCTGTAATGAGCATGAACCTGTGCGATAAATCATATAAGCCATTGATCACAAGAGAGGAGTTGTTGACCAAATTCTGCAGCACAACGTTGAAATCTTTGCAACATAAAGTAGCATGACATCCCCTCAACATCATCAAACGACAGGAATTCGGGCAAAAAAGGAAACCGCTTTCAAATCAAGTCACGTAAGAGTTCTACAAGATAGATAAAAGCAAAATAAAGATCAAGAACCAAGAAAGACCAAACTGATTTATCGAAACACATTCCGGTTATTTACATATGTAACACATCAACATCAACGATTATCCACAAAAAATCTAATCCATTATAACAGATGCGATAAAGTGGAAATAAATCACAGAAACTCATTTGAAGAATCAACATTGCAGAGGAAACGAGAGAACGCCATGACCGCAATGCCAATGGCAAAAGGCATAGGTCGATTAGTGACCACAGAAATCGCAAATACCTTTTACAGCAAGAAATAAGGAACAAAAACCCACCTTCCAAATCCAATCAGTAGCATCTCTCCTAATGGCTAAGTCTAACGCCCCGGACCGCAGCCTCACGGCATAGTCCTCCGGCGGCATATGCTCGGTCTCCCTCCCGACCAACAAACCCACGCACTCATCCGACTGAACGGGGAAGTCCACGAGGAAATCCCCATAAAAATCGGAACTTTCTACTTCAGAAACCCAACCAAGCCCATGCCCACCCTCCCCCTCCTCATCTAAACCCAGGACGCTGATGTTGTCCTCGGCGCAGAAGAGGGTAGACGCAGCGGAGTCGAAGGTTGGAGCCATCGCTTGAAATATGGGAAAGATGATATTTTTCTCGCAAAAATAGAGCCCTCGTTCCCCTTCCTCTCCGCTTCTCCCCAAAGGTGGCTCCTTTTCACCGAGGAAAGGAGTTGAGTGTTGGCAGCACTCAAGGGGCAGCAGAGGAGAGGAAGGTGGACTACTGTTGCCTAGACAGGAAAGGAGGGGTTCTGTGGGGCACTTGCAGTGGAGGGGACATGGTTGCTTTGGCCAAGACGAGAGCAAATGGCGAGAAGAAATATAAACAATATGGAGAAGAATGCATGACAGGCTTATCAAAGAAATATATAGCTGATCTCACTTTGCCTCCTATGAATCTGAAGGTGCACCCTACTTTTTGGCTGTAGAAGGGGTTGATGAATGGTGATGATTACTGAAGAATGATGAAGTTATGATTAATGGGTGAGGTGGGGAGGTGCTTAAAAAGCATATGATGTGGTTGTACAATAACATGATTTGGAAAATAATCTTGTTTATGATATGTCAGATACATAAATATATTTACTAAAGAATTAAGAGTTTTCATTTGCCCAGAAGTTAGATTTGCAGTGAAATTACAAGTGCAGTACCAAAAGATTAGTGAAATAAAATGCAAGGACAATTTGCATCCTTTATCTCTTTAACTTCTATTCATATTCATATTTCAAACAAACATAATTTGATAATGAGAAGATATCAAATCCAATAGAAAATTCTTGAAAAAACATTTGGCTTTAGATCTACACCAATGTGATTGAGGAGGATAGTTAGGGCAAGAAAACATAAAGGAAAAGGATCTCTGAGGTACAAGATTACATCTTTACATTCTTAATGTCTTTATAGTTAAAATATTTTGAAGTTTTTTAGCATGCCAAATACCATCATGTTTTTGTATTTTAAAAAGATAATTGCATTATTTTTAAATTAACATAGACATAAATGAAAATATCCCCATATATATAACAGAGGAACATAAGTAGGAGGAAAAAAGGATTTCATGATGTATGGGCATTTTTAACAAAATTCACATGAAGACATGTATGATCTAAATGACCAAAATTATGTGAGGTATTCCTCTGGTTCAGGATATGTTCATTGGTGGCATCTAAAGTTACACTTTGAATGGGGATTGTGGGAAAAACTATCACCAGTATTGATAATTAATTGTACTTTGCTTTTCAAAAGGTTGAAAACCAATGGCAAATACAAGTTGCAAATGTGGTCCTTCCTCCAAATGCTCCAATCTCAGAATTGTTTGATGGAAGATAGAATAATCAAGAGGCTAAAGCATGGACCTTTGCAACAATGGTGGAAGTATCTCTGGGCAAAAAATAAAGATATTAAAGTATCTGAAATAGAAAAGATAATTGGCACAGTATATATGTGTGTGTGTGTGCGTGTGTGTGTATAGAAGAAGAAGAAGAAGATCATGCATAAAAAACACTTTGTATTAAAATTTTCTTCAATCAGTAAACAGATACCAAGTTTAAAATGTCTATGTAACTTGATATTATACCTACCAAATCTGTGGATCTTGCTCCTTTAGAACCAATCATACATTTATAAGAAAGACTCGGACAATGACAATGATAATTAAGATGACCACTATTACTCCTTGATTGACATTTATTGCATATGCTTCTTGTCTACCATGGTTGTGCTCTTCTATCTTCAAACCTTGTTGAGTTCAGGTACAATAATTTGCCTTCCTTTCTGAACTCTGTTTTGACATCTCTCATGTACTCTCTGCTTTGCATTGATGCTCATATGTTGTGCTCATTTGTTCACATATGATGTCTCTTTGTTATCTTCACTTCATTTACTTTTTACTCTTCTGTCTAACATTGATATCTATCTATCTATCTATATCTACATGCATTATATATATAGACTGTTGTTATAATCTAAGTTCATCGCCCAGCACGCATCTTATGATAACCTTAAAAGGTTCTGAGTCAACTAAACGCCAGGTGTACTCACAGATCTATCATCTTTGTCCCCTGATCCATTACTCAACCTCAGACATATAATATAGTCAGCGAGCATGGACCAGCCACTGCTGCTATCTTAATGACCTTACTGTGTTCTTCCCCAAGTCGAACGAGGGGGTATAACATGGACAACGCACGCCTGCCGAAGGACCACCTCCTTCACCCCACCCAGCAATATTGTACTGCTACTGGACTACAGTTCATGAACTAAAGCTCCCTCTAATCTCAGATTGCTTTCATCAAGTATGACAGTCGAATCTTTTTGCTTTTCTTGCTCCTCTTCCGATGGCTCTCTCTATGACCTAAAAAGTTAGTGGGGAAGGCTTCACCCATGGCTGTCACACATGCACACAGAATTCCATAAGCTTCTGATCTTGAGTTGGTGAACACAAGCGTGGAGTGTGAGTGTGACCGGTCTTTTTTTTTAGAAGCCTTCCTCGAGACTTTTCCTCTTTATCTGAAGGAACTGCTGCTTGCCTCGGATTGAGATCCGAGCTCTCGGTACTATTGCAGAACCATATATCATTCCTCTCTATCATGGCTACCAAAGTTGTCGATAGGATCGGTGTTTGGAGTCAGCTTAAAGAAGTGCAACAATTTTACGGTAACATGCTTGCTTATTCCGATACGAGGAGAGAGGGATCGGCAAGTAAGGCTTAGAAGGACACAGCATCATCTGCACTGTTCTAAACCCTAAGCCCTACCCTACGTGATGCAGTAGGCTCCGAGGGCGAAGACCGGAGACATGTGCACCACCCATCGATGCGGCGGAGCACCATGAATGAGGCTCCCAGGAACATCCGCCACAAAAATTTCTGCATCTCGCCGCCATCCTCGCCCAGCCACCGTGTTCTGCGGCCTTCTTGATCCAACTACGTATACGTGCATGCTGCCTTCCCCGGTCACTGTGTATTCTTCTGAACCCCCTTCACTTGGATCAACATCGATCGTAGCACGAATGGTGTTGTAATCTTTCCTAAGGCAAATCGAATCGATCTAAATCGAGCTTACATCAAGATGGCGACTACTCGCGCTACGTGGTTTCAGATTTCTTTGCTACTGCTCGTATAAAGCCTCTTCTGTGGCCTTCGGTCTTCTACATAATAATACTATACGATCCATACATATAAATATACATGTATATCCAAAAACAAATGTACCATGTGATACGCAATTACGGCAATCTCGTGAGCTGCCAAAAATAATTCGCCACTTGGTATTGACCTCGTAGCCTACGACAAGTTTCAATTGTACGAGTTAGGTACATCACATGAACATGAGTCCTTACTGGTCATCGGGTTCATAAAAATATTAAGCTAATAGATTGTACCAACATGACTTGCATCAACCCCTTCATAGTGAGTTACCAACGGACTCTCCGAACCGTTGGTCCCATTCTTTCTTTCAATCCCAACCGTCGGTGATTCTAACTATAAGATATGATCAGATAGGACGAACCGTCGAGATTAAGGGAAGGATTGGGATCGATGGTTTTGGAGGCACCTTCGGAACCCCATGTAGAGAAGTGGTCAAGTGGAGGTCAAAACGGACGTGGTGGCTGAGGCATCCCCGGCGCTCCTGTGCGTCTTTATGTGCACATCGCCAGGCTACAATGGAGGAGGATTGTTTTTGCGGCATTACCACGAACACATCAAAGGCATCCACGCGGCAGTGTGGGAGGCCACCTTTCCCCGCATGCCCAAACTCCGAGGGAGAGCAGAAATCTTATCCCCTTTTCATGTGACGTGCACTTTTTGATGGTGTAACAATGACACATTATATCGTATAATCCCTTTCACCATGTTCATGGATCAGACTTCTTGATTCCATTTAGACAGAGAAAACAAAAGAGCCCAGTAACATTCATAGAAGAAAGAGATGGAACAAGATCACATGAACAACCTACAAGGATTGCAAATAAGATACCAAAGGTCTTGAGACTATCTATTATTGTATAGTCTTCAGTGTAAAAGTGGTGCATGCTTGACCAGATTCAGCCATGGATACATGACATTCAAGGCCTCCTCTAATGCTCTGTTCCTCCTAGGCTTCATCAATTTGTTCCTGCACAATACAGGAACTATCATTACCAACAGGCTTCACAGGTTATATCTATGACTAGAGAGCCTAACTACTAACCTGTGCATCAGAAGTCCAAAGAGTAAGATTGTCGCGTAGCAGCTGCATGATGAGGGCACTATCCTTGTAAGATTCTTCACCCAAACTGTCTAATTCTGCGATAGCCTCCTCGAATGCCTGCACGAATGAGCCATAAGCATCAACATCACCGAATTATGAATGTTTGCCAGCAGGCTGCAGACATCTTATTTGTAGTGATGATAACGTGACCATCATTAGATCACTCTAGCTATAATCATGGTGTAAAAGTACACCGAATCTTGGCACCGACATTCTTTATCATAGAGATATTTCAACTTCCTTAAATTGGGTGTGTCAACAACCAAGGTTACAGATGAAATGAGCCTCTCTTGATCAGTAGCCACTTGGTGCATCCCTCTTGAATTTTCTGCATTGACAACTTAAAGGATCTTTCATTTGAGAAAAAGGGAAATACATTCAGGCACTAAGAACGGATAAGCATCAGTGATGCCCCCAGAATTAGCGAACTGATACATACTTAGTCCTAGATATATACATTCATGAAGGTGCAGTGCATGTTGAACTTCCTTTAAATTCTCCGTTATACTGTCAGGTACCAAATGCCCCTAAACAATCTTTAACTTCATAATAGCCGGATTTCAAATACGTGCATCATCCTTAAGTGTAGCAAAAAACCATTGTGGCTTTTAAAACTGCAATGCAAAAAAACCTTACCAATTTCTCCAGATAGTGAGTGCCTCACTTATCATATTTCCCCTATAAGGGCCTAGAGAGTCATTTGTGCTCAAGTATTGACGGGGAACAAACTTCTTTTCTTCTTGGTTTCCTTGTCAAGTAGTTCATTACCAAATTCATTTTCTTTGTTTGTTTTTGCTCAAAACAAATTGATCGACCATTTGTTTAGTAGCAGAAGCCACCTTGACAATTCTATCAAACAATCAGGCACAGAATAGCAATTGATCTGGACCTCCCATGAAATGTCAGAAAAAATGGTAAGGCAACAACATGCTTTTTGACCTTCCTTCTATTTGCACCCGTCTTGAAGCACAATTTGTACCTCACCAAGGTTCATTAAGATACAGCTTTAACCAAAGAAAAAAGGCAGAAAAGAAATCAAAACAGAAGACTGTTTGTATTCCCTGATTCCTTATCCTTTTCAAGCAATAAGGATAGGGCCACTACCAATCAGAAAAAGGAAAAAAAAAAATGGTTAACCTCATCTACATGCCTGCCAAAATGATTGAAATGCTAGAGGCGGTAATTGGTCTATTTGGCTACTTTTTTCAGGGAAGTTATCATCACTATGCTAAACAACTTCCAATTCTTAGTCTATTTCTTATTTCCGCAACTTATAAACAACCTTATCTATTGACTCTAAACTTATGAATTTGGTTATCTCAAGTCATTCGTTGCATTAAATTGTTTCGCCAAAGCATAAATTTGACATGCTACGGCACTGTTTTCCATCACCTGATGGGTAACTATGTGGAAACTAAGTTTAATTCTGAACAAGTATTTGACATGCTACGGCACTGTTTTCCATCACCTGATGGGTAACTATGTGGAAACTAAGTTTAATTCTGAACAAGTATCACCTCGAGAAAGTGGCACTTTGAATTCAACAACTTACAAACCACCAAAAGTTTAATTCTTTGCAGTTAAATGAACAAATGTGTAAATAAAAGGATCTTTTTTTTCAGCTAATAATAACAACACAAAGAAGAAGAAAACCTGTTTTGCCATGCTACAAGCCCTCTCTGAAGAATTCAGGATCTCGTAGTAGAACACCGAAAAGTTAAGAGCCAAGCCCAACCTTATAGGGTGTGTTGGTGGAAGATCTGCAAGTGCAATATCCTGTACAGAAAATATATAAATAAATTCAAGAAGAAACAAACTCATCAAAATCATTGATAACAAGATAATAAACACAAAAGACAAGTAATATGATAACATGAACGCCAAGTAATGACCACAACCTAGAATAATAGCAGAAGAAGAGATATGACAGTAACACAATCACAAAAAGAACCTGGCTAATCAATCCAACAAAGTTGCTAGATCCATGCTAAATCCTGCATTTATTGTATTGAGGCTACACATAAGGGATTAAATATTATGATCATGTAATGGAACGCCAAAATAATGGATTTACTAAATCCTGCATTTACTTTAACGTGTTTTAAGATCGAGAAAGTAATTCTCACCCTAAGAGAGTATAATACGAACCTTTTTCAACAAGCTTATCTCTGTTTTCTTCCCTTCTTTGTAATGACAGATGCTAAAAATGGACGGAGGACAAGAATATTACAAGAAAACGATTTGATCGAACAACAGTGTGGAAGGCCAAACAACCTGAGCGGCTTTGTACGCGCTCATGGTGTCGTCGGCCGCGGCCTTCCGCTCCTCCCCGGCCTTGAACTCGGCGATATACCGGTGGTAATCACCCTTCATCTTGAGGTAGAAGACCTTGGACTCGCTGGTGGCAGCGGAAGGGACGAGGTGGGAGTCGAGCAGCGCGAGGATCCGGCCGCAGATGTTCGAGAGTTCGGCCTCGACGCGGGAGCGGTAGGCCCGAGCGTGGGCGGTATGATCCTCGTTCCTGCGGCCCTCCTCCTTCTGCTCGATGGAGGAGATGATCCGCCAGGAGGCGCGGCGGCCACCGACGAGGTTCTTGTAAGCGACGGAACATAGGTTCCGTTCCTCGACGGTGAGCTCGCCGGAGGACGGCGTGTACTCACGCGACAGCCTCTCCATGAAGCCGGCCATCTCGTCGTAGCGCTCCGCCTGCTCCGCAAGCTTGGCCAGGTACACGAACTGCTCCCGGGTGAGCGTCTCGCTGGAGGAATCCATCGCACACCACCCCCACCACGGAAGAAGCAGCAGTAGCAGCGGCGAAGACGAGAGGAAAGGCGAGATTTTTATTTCGGGGCTTTCTTCTCTCCTTTCTCTGCCCTCTATTTATTTCCTTTTAATTATTATCCTCTGGCAAAAACTACTACCCTCGTAAACCGCACGCGCCGAAGTCTACGTGCTCCAGTGTCAGAAGATCAACACTTCCATGAGCAAGTATTAAGGGTGATGCGCTTTCTCGTATCTATTACTCGTTACATTAGCACGTGAACGAGAGCTGCGCCCTTAGCCAGCCAGACGATGTGACTGATGCGGCGGAAGGATTTCGTAGGACGGGGTCCGCTAAATTTTAAATTTTAGGGGTTTTTTTTGTTTTACATCCTGTACCTCGGCCGAGCCACAAGAGAGGGATAATTTGACGGCATATAATGGTATTAGTCATGGACCCACAGTTCTGAACCAATAGAAAGTAGCATTTACATGGTTTACGATTAACATGCCTCGGGGGATCTAGAGAAAGTCTTCGATGTGGTGCCCGGAAGTGGTGGTGAGCATAAGGATGTTTTACCGCTATAAGAAGTCAGTAAAGAGTGAAACGATGGGGAATAATAAGGATTAATGGGAAGAAAAAAAATGATAAATATACTGTACAATTTCTATTTAAAATATAGCTTAAGAATTAGATTTGTCTACCAATTTCTTCTTTGGCCCAACAAATTATCCATGTGATGTTTTTTCGATTATTCATTAATTAAAACCTCCGATTTCGAGCTTTATAGCAGAATGTTCCTATTTTTATAATATAATATATTTTTATTCAAAAATGTTTAATGCTATATCTTCTCATGATTAGATTGTGATGTTTGGCCTTCTCAAAGCAGTATCTTCCCCTATGGCCTACAAACACTTAGAAAGAGATAAGGTCATTCCTTTCACATTTTTCATGTGTTGAATCAACGGATAAGGTTTGACCCTATCTTTGTAATCGTATCAAAAAAAGTATATCTTTGTAATTAATCTATTATTTATTATAATATGCTCTATCACTACATAATTAAAAAAACCATTAAATAGATTATTAATATATTAATAAAGTTGATAAAATTATAAAAAATAATATATTTTTTTATCACGAATGATAAATTAAAAAAAAAGATTTCGAAGTTGCACTTATTTCTCTAAATATCGTTACCTAATCATGTAATCCTCTATCGTTGGTGTGGACGACCTCGATACAATTTACTTATCTCTACCTAGGCAGGTGATAGGTTTCGCATCAAAGGGTGACGTCGGTAGAATCATCATATCACTCTCTACGTCTTCTGTTAAGAGAACAAACCTGATTCTTATCGAGATCAAACAAGAGATCATGACCTATTACCATTAGAGATATACTTATATCATTCTCCTTATATTTTGACGTCTCTTCTACTAAAACAAGTAATAGGTAGTTTCCCTTTTGCTTGGTGTTAAAGGGTAACATCGATAGAGCCACCATATCATTCTCCGTGTCTTCTATAAAAGAATAAACATGCTCGCCAAATAGGGGATTATCACCTTACACGTTTTATGCATTGTTCCGTCATCTCTCCTATCGAGACAGGCAACAGGTAGCTTCGCGTCAAAGGTTGGTGTCACCAAAGCCACCGTATCATTCTTCACATCTTCTGTAAAAGAACAAACTTGCTCCCTGGTCCAAACATGGGATCGTCACGGTGCACTTTCTATACGTTGTTTCCTCCCTCGTTTAGTCGTCTCCTCTCCCCTCCCATGACGACCTCTCTCAACTTATCAGATCAGAGAGTGAATTCTACAGTTCCCTTTGCATTCCAGGGTATTTCTTTACACTAAGACATGGACCCCTGCAAGCTTCGAAGTTCATTCTTTTTGCCTTACACCTGAAAGGATTGTAGTGATTACAAGATCATCGCAGATACGTCCACAGATGCTCGGAAGCATTTGCAGCTCGCTTCGAAGTATCAAACGTTATCTGAACAGTGCATTCGTAGGGCTATTTTTCAGACGATATACAACAAATGGGAAGAACAGAAGAGCTCGGTGGAGTGAAGCTACGACAATAATATTTAGGAGCAGTACTGATCAAAATTGAATCACTGTGAACTATTGCAATCTGCCACCCATTCTAAAACTTGGGCCGAGCTTAACATCCAGCCTTCTCTTGAAACCTACTTTAGTTGTCTTCCATGAGAACATAAGAAGGAAGAAGATGAGAGAAAAAGAATTCAAAGGAGCGGTGCCAAGTTTCATACACTAATAATGCACACGTCGATTGCATACTCGAACACAAAAGAGAAGGTAAGAAATAATAATAATAATAATAAAATCATAAGTCTCAATTATTTATGATCGATTATACTTATATTTTATTATCAATAAAATATATAATTTTTTTTATACAAAAATAATAATTCTATTTTGTGTGTAGTATAAATTGTTTCTTGAACATAAACAACTAAGGAAAATAAAACTTATTTTTTTATGTAAGAAGAATAATATACTAAAAAAAAATGCCCAAATGGCCAATCCAAGAAAAATAATGTGATGGGTTTCTCCGTACCTTTTTAATTTTTTTTTTTTATATTATCCTTTTATTATTTTGATTAATCTTGGGTTTAACTATCGAAGGATCCTATTGGATATATTGGATATATTAACGCTCTTTTGTTTAACATATTGATCATTGTATTGTATGATATCTATCTTAAAAAATATTAACTTAAAACGAACTACCTATGTTAGAATTTAAACCCACATTGCATCGGATTTAATCAATAAATCTAACATAATTATATTTTTAATAAATAATTTTTTTTTATACTATCACATATAAGATAAATCTTCTCTTGTGCAAGATGCTAAGATGATGCATCAATATATGATTAAAAAATAAGAGAATAATGAAAACAAGAAGAATAAATATTTATGATGAAAATTAATCTATCATTCAGTGAGCAAATCAGTAAATGTTTTGGTTCTTAATGACATTTATCAAATATCAATTTGCATGGAAATATAAAAAGCATTAACATAAAGGAGAGATAAAAAAATAAACAAATAACATAAATTTTTTTCTTTTACGCAATACAAATAGCCTGATGAGATAAATCGGGAAGTTATCATATTTAATTGATCTATCAAATTCGTTTGATTCAAACTATTGATCAAAATATTTAAAATAAATTTAATAATAATATACTTCTCAGATTAATATAAATTAATCTTAATTTTATTCATTTCTGATATGAGATAAATTTAGACGTTACAATTATGATCTCTCATTCGGCACGAATGATCTCAATGTATTTAGCTGCCAATATAAATGACATAAATAATGTGTGAGCTTGACTTGTTGGTAGGAAACAAACAGACAATACTATTAAAATGGGCTCCCCAAATCATCAACTTCGAATTCAAAATGTCCCAAGTCTCGCTGTCTCGTTCACCTCGACAAAGACAGGGACCAATCACACTCAGTCAAACCAAACATTTCACCATCATAACTCGGCAAAAACTGATGGGAACACATGCTGTTGTTCATACTCAGCCTGTATCAGCTCCCCAAAGTTCAAATGTTTGAGTTGGCGAAGCCTTCTTTTTCTCGAATGAATCGGCTGCACCATCTTGTCGTTTGTCTTCATGGATACAAAACCCATGCAATAATTAATCGGAACATTGTCCAAATTGTCCTGTGCTCAGGGAAACGAAGAAGATGATGTGTGCTTGGTTGGGTGTTTGCTGATGGAGAAGAAGAAGAAGAAGAAGCGCGTGCAGGCTATGGCTGCCTTTTCAAATATTCTACAGGAGAGTGACCTGTCCCGGGATGCTTTGGGTGTGGCCTTAAGCACAAACCCCGCATAGTGTTGTCCTTCTTCATCCTTCTTTTGTGCTGCATGCAGTCTACTAAGCATCGACTCATCGGCTCCAATTTTTTGTAGGCGGAACATGTGGGGCTCGCGTAGGAACTTTGTAGCTTTAAATTGATTGACCAAAGCTGACAGGCAATGGGTCTTGGATTTGATTTATATATGTTAGATTTAGATTTTTAATCTACAGGAACGCTGACTTTTATTTAAATCATGATAATTGGTGTGTGTGTAGGGGCTAAATTTGGTTCATGTACACTGAATCACTTGCTGCTGCAAGCATTAAGATCACTGCACCAGAATTGAATTGCCTCATCCAGTACTGATTGCATGACAAGTGTGCATGCATAAAATGTGAAGGAAATCAAGCTAGACATATCAAATAATGGTCAGAATCTATAATAGGAATTAAATCCTCTCCATATGCTAACTAACACTCTCAGTGTGCAGAAAACACTCAGATTCTAAGGCTGTGACTGCTGAAAGCCATCAATGACAGCCTTTTTCCTCTTCCTTTTTTGATGGCGTTCTTCACTCATAACGTGCAAAACCGGCAGCTTAATGCCCGCCCGCATATGACGCCGCTCGTTGCTTAACACATAAGCAACACTCCGTGTGAGTCTCTACACCGTTCTGTGACGTGGAAACCTCTCGGATCATATATATCTCTTCCTGTGAGCAAGACTCACACGGAGGGCCCATCACGTGGAGAGCGACGGCGCCAGTGGCGTCCTCCACTCCTCTCGGGTAATTGGGCTAAAAGCATGAGGGTAATGTCGTCATTGTATTGAAATATTCGAAGCTCCGGTTTGGTGAAAGAAGTGGGCGAAGTGGGCGGTGGGCCACGTCGTACTCGGGGAGCACATGGGACGTGCCTCGCTCCACTGCCCCTCTAGAGATGATCCTTCAAATACCCATCATCACTTTCCACGTGTCCACTAGAACCAATCATTTTCCCGTCGGATGAACCGTCAGCTGCGTCGAGTCCGGATGTTGCGCAGACGCCGGGCTTTCCTAAAATTGGGCCCCAATTGGTTGACTAATTAAAATTCAGGTGAGTGCGGGGGCTCGTAAGAATCCGAAGGAAAATTACTTTTGCTCTCTCCAACGTTCGACCATAACGGAACCGACGGCACCGCCCGTCATGTCAGCTTCCCGTTGGCATCCCCCAGGTAACGGCGTTAGCGATTTGGAGCCGTACCTTTCGCAACGCTCATCGACGACCGATGTACACCTACCTACCACGTGGTCTCATGTGATTGGAGAAACCGTTGGACTTCCCATTGGAACCCAGGCGGATTCGAGCAAGGTAGGCAACTGCGGGTTAGTCTGAGTGGGTAAGAATAATTTTAACAAGGGGCAAAAGAATAATGAAAAGGTCACTAAATCGCAGTCGATATGCGTACTTCCCCCTTCCCTTCCTCCCCCTCTCGCGTCGCTCAATATTCCTATACCTCGATTTTGTCACAAATCTTTCTATTTCTTCAGCAAAATCCGTAGATTTTATGTAGTGTAGCGATCCCAAACTCTCTCGCTTCAGTTCAAGTCCGCGTTTTCCCTTCTATTTCTTTCCCATTTTATGTGATTTCTTGAGTCCCTCTTGGTGCTGTTCTTGGTAAAGCAAGTTATTATTCGTCCTTCTTTTGGAATTTCTGTAAGACATTTGATTGTTATGTTCTTGGGAGTTCATCTGAATAATTGATTTTGTTTCTATTTTTCTGCTTTCTTCTCTCTGAATCTTTTCTTTGATGAAACCGGAAATAAGTGTATAGTCGTTGTTGGAAACCTCTCAGGCACAAGGAGGAGAGTTTTGTCTTCGCAATCTTGCGGCCATGTTCACCGAAGGGCTTGCTCCCGGCGACGTCCGTTGGGTTCGTGAGGTGACCATCGCCAATTTCATCTCTTTCTGCGATCTCCTGAACGTTGATGATTTTGTGCTGATTTTGGTACAATGTTTAGGGCCTCTCGTCTGCCACGAGCGCGCAGCACCGAATTGACCCCCTCCGCGGCCTCCGGAATGGCGGGCGGGGGCTGGGGATCCCACCGCCGGAGAAATTTCGCAGCGGGCACTTGCCGCTGGGCGCGATCCCGATGTCTCGCACCCTCCCGACTCGCGATGGTAGCGAGTCCGGCTCCGACATGGATGAGTCATCCGATACCGAGGTGGAGACCTACGGTCGGCACTCTGCCGATTCGTCCCCCCAGGATGAGATCTCGGGTCAGAGATTCCCCGGTGGAGCGTTCCCAGCAGCTGGAATTGGCAATCGGTATGCTGGTCTGGGATCAGTTCAGCATTATTACTCTAGTGATGGGTACTCAGACATTAGCTCGTCAGTGGATACCATTCGGAAACAGGCACCGCAGATGAGGAAGCCAGTTCATTCTAACGGCTATATGAAAGAGGAGGATGAGGAAGATGGGCTGTCGGATTCTGGAGGGAGCTCAGATTTCTCAAGTCAGATAGAGAGGCAGAATGACAGTGTCACTGCATCTTTGAGAGGCGAGAGCTCTTCACGTAATGTCCCCTTGAGAGGAGCTGCAAATGACAATGCCGAAACCATTGGTGTGCCTTCAAAAGTAGGCTACAGTGCCCATAGTTACACTCACGAAGCTTCTTCCAGGGAAGGTCTGAATGTGGTGCCAAATAAGTTTGATGTAGCTTCACGGGGTGTTTATCATGCAAAGAGCTATTCCAGCCATGCTCCCTTTGGTGATGACACGACAGATGCGGTTTGCCTCCTTTCTTTCTTTTATTTCAGTTCTCAGTGATTGTCAATTATATCAATTATAATGTTGAAAATTAATTAGCTATAAGGTGAACAAGAATGTGCAGCTGTATCTGCTGGGAAAATTTGTTAGTTTGTTGATAGCATGTTCTTTCTGAAGACCTTATATTAATTACTGAAGACCAGACTGTATACGAAAGTAGACACAAAATGAGATCCCCGATGTTTTATAGAAGTGAGTTGGTCTAGTTATCAAATTGCACACGAAATGTGCAAAAAGAGTGAAATCTTCCTTTATATGATTTCCTTCAACAACAGAAACATAAGAAGAATATGACATAACTTTGCTCTCAGATACTTACGGATAGATTCAAGACTCACTTCCCTGACTGGCCTTGAATTAATGTTAATCTAGTATGACCTATGCAACATGGGTTTAGTGGGAACAGGAGCCTTATCTATCTTTTCATCACTAGAACTTACAATGTAAAGTGCCTTGTGCACTTTTTTTGTCCTTTGACATGGGTATTACTGCCATTCATTTATCTAACCTTGTTTTTTTGTCTTTTTTTCATTATCTATTTTACCAAATATTTGTTTGCAAGCTCACTTTATTTTGCTAGGCGTTAAGCTATTCTTCAGTTGTACCATCATACAAACTTTTATGATTTCAGTCAGTTGTATCTTCAGATGTCGATGGATGTCTTTTTTGGCTAATATATGACATGAAGCGGTAACTTCTTCCAAATTCCCTACAATTGCTCAACGTGGAAGTAATGTAGTGTCTGTGATAATCTTGATTCTATTTTTCTGTTGTGTCCATGTTCTCATTCAATTTTGATGTGTTTGTCTCCATCTGCTGTGAACAAAAAAATATTTATTTGATTGCTTTCATTCTATTAATTGTTGCAGGGTGGTCTGTCTGATGTTCCAAGTGCTCCTCCAATTCATTGTTATGATCAGGACACAGCTGATGCTCCAGATCAAATGGCGGCTGCAAGACCTTGTGCTGCTCCTCATCCTTCTGCTGGAAATGGTTCAACTGTAATGAAGGAGTCAACTCGGAGTGGTAATGCCAGATTCAATATGCCTGAACAGAACACCAGGTCTTTAAATACTCTTAACCGTTAATATTTGTTCCATAGAAATACACATCTGATCTATTATATGTTTATCATGAATTCGAAAAAATCAGTCTGCCACAAAGGAGCACTTCAAATCCAGAAGCTGCTAAATCCTCTAGCTTATTACCAGCTCGTATTCCAACTTTTCATGCAAGGTATACCAATTTGCCATGCTATTAATTTTATTCTATTGTGGATTTATGAATTTGTAATGACAAAGAATGTCCGAAATATGGTTAATGAGTTTTTGCTAAATTGTTATTCTTCTATCATAATGTTCTATGTAGTATGAACTTTTAAACTCACTTGAAAATTGATTTTAGTGTTCAAGGGCCTTGGTATTCTGTCATTGCTTATGATGCATGTGTTCGGCTATGCCTTCATTCATGGGCCAGAGGTTGCATAGAAGCTCCCATTTTCTTGGACAATGAATGCACGCTTCTGCGAGATGCATTTAGGTGAGCCTGTTGCAATTTTTAGTGCTTTGAAGATGTTCTGTGTTATGATTATGTAGAAATCCTACATTCTAGTTCCATCAGGTGTTTCCATTAACAGGAAAGACATGCAATATGAAATAGGCATTCAGAACTGCTTATTATAATAAAATTTTTATTTATTATATTTGGATTACTGTCTTTACGTATAGCTTCACTGATCATGAAGGATAATTGTTGGAATTGGATTTGCATTGACATCTCAAAAATATGATAAGCAAGACAAGCTGACAGGTTACAGGAGCGAGATAGGATATTATATAAGATATTTGTTTTGGATTGGATAAGAGAGGAAAAAACTGATCAAAAGTTAAAATTAAAGTTGTAGTAATAGATTAATTAAATTGGAAAATCAGCATGCATAAAAGAAGAAATTGAGGGAAGAGAAAGAGAAGAATGACTGGACTCTCCACCTAACTTAAATAAATATTTCTTTTGATTCGTCATTTAGAAAACCTGTTGTGATAATTTAATAATCAATTACAAAACCTCATGCAATCAGTTTTTTAAGCCGTTATTTATAGATGTCATCTGGACTTAACCTTCAAGTAAACTTAGAATACTTGTGGGTGAATTTCTTTTCTTTTTTTAGAACATATGTGACTCCAGAAAGTCTATATAAGGGATCTCTAGAACTTTCTAAAATGATTCATGATCACTTAAAAAATAAATAAGATTTTTTATGAAAACTATGACTTTTGTAACAAGTATGTGTCAGTATACAAACCTAGAAGCACCGTCGAACAGTGACAAAATTTTAATGGAAGTGCATCTAGAAAACTGAAAATATATTTTAAAATACAACTCATGATCACTTCCATTGCCTGGATTTTGTCCTTGAGTTCGGAAGGATCATCAAGTCATAATTTGATGAGGTCCAATATCAACAGTAAAATGAGTTTGACAGATTAGTGAACTTTTTTTTGCAATATGATATCTGCCATTTGTTGCACATTATTAACTGATTTGTATCAATCTTCACTAAATATCCATACCACAGGACAGAATTGCCAAATTCTTTCTTTAGTTTCTACAAAATTTAATTTAAAGCCAATCATTATCCGATGTGCATTGACCTTTGCCGGGCAAGATTGATATGTTATGATCCTTTTGTTGATGTTGTAGCTTTGTCTGGTGGCCATTTTGCTGAATTTTTTCAGTTGAAAAAATTGTATATTATGATTCTGTGTCCTTTGTAGGCCTGTATGTGATTTTTGAATGTGTGGAAATAACCCCAAAAGCTTTTTCTTGTCCATGATTTAACATATCTGATTCAAATAAAAAAGGTCAATCAATCATTTGTACTCCGCAAGTAATGTAAAAAAAATATGCACAATTTTGCATGAGATTTTGGTAATTTCACCTTCTAATTATTTTTCCTACATATTGCCACACCATATTTTCTTTGAACCATTTTACCATTTAAAAGGAAACTTCTAGATAATGTACTCTTTTGTCACAGCAACTTATGATTAAGACTCAAATTATGCTAAACTCGTTTCTGTGTCATAAACTTTTCTTTGATGTGGGATATATGCATCTATAACAAAAAATTGGACCTTTGAGAATGTGAGAAGTTAATTTAGATTGTTGTGTCAAATCTCTCTTGTTTCTATTGTGCTGTCAGTTTCCTTTTTGTGTGCTGAATGTATTGATTTTGCACAAGAATACCAAATACCTTCCTTTTTTATATCTTTGTGTAGCTTGCGCCAAATTTTGCTACAATCAGAGGAAGAGCTTCTGGCAAAACGGTCTCCAGAGCTTGTTAGCGAAGGAGCTGGGCCAAAGCCTAAAAAGATTATAGGCAAGATGAAGGTTCAAGGTGTGAATTTTTGTGTACTTATTTGATGCTTTAAGCTTTTATTTTCTTTGTTGTCTTCTTCAAGGTTTCCTGTGGTTATTGTATGTGGCAAAAACCTTTGAAGTATGTTCTCTGTGTTGCTCGACATGTAAAGGTAGACATTGCAATTTGATCCAATTTTTTTCTAATGATGTAGTTCGCAAGGTCAGAATGGCACTAGATATGCCTTCTGGATGCAGTTTTTCACCCTTGAGTTTGCCAATGGTCAAACTAGAGTCACTTCAGTACCGTATGTCCAATCTGCAGTCAACTCTCTCATCGGGATGGGAATCACTTCGTAAAGTTCGTGTTATGCCTCGTTTACCAGCCAATAGTTCTTTCTCGAGGCATAGTTTGGCATATATGCACGCTAGTGCTCAGTATATTAAACAAGTTTCTGGCCTACTTAAAACTGGAGTTACTTCTTTGCGCAGTAGCAGTTCATCATATGAAGTAATGCAAGGTTCGTACTTTAACTTCATGTTAATAGGTGAAGCGCTAGCAATACTTATTAATGAATTGTTGGTTATTGCAGAAACATACTCTTGTCAGTTAAAGCTCAAAAGTTCCCCTGAAGGGGAATGTATTCGAATGCAACCTGGATCGGGTGAAACACATGTCTTGTATGTATCTCTTTTATTGTAATTCATTCATTCTTCAGAAGAAAACATATGTATTTATTAAATTCCTTGCTGAATCACTTAGTTTGCTTCTCTTTGGAACAAGGTCTCCTACCAGTTTTCTATGATATCAATGCAGATACTGAAGTATTTGTGTTCTCTACAGCTTTCCTGATAGCATAGGTGATGATTTAATTGTTGATGTCTATGATTCCAAAGGCAAGTCATGTGGGCGGGTATTGGTCCAAGTTGCTTGCATTGCTGATGATCCTGTATGTGTACCATTTCAAACTAATATACATTTTCCAGCTTTCATAATAATTATCCTCCTGAACCTGTTATTTTCTTTCGTGCAGAGTGACAAACTTCGATGGTGGTCCCTTTATCGTGAACCAGAGCATGAACTTGTAGGCCGAATACAACTACACATAAACTACATGACTAGTCCTGACGAGAACAGTGCTTTAAAGGTATTAAGGCTAGATATTTCATTAGTAGGTTCTTAGTTGCTTGCAATATCGGCAAGATGCATGCTTATAATGATCAAGAGGATTACTGGTTTTAATGGGTATATAAAATGCTGTTTACAGCTTCCTATAAGTTTTACTTTTAGCAATAAGGGTTAAACAACAAACTTTTTGGTGCATCCTCTTATGCTTGTTGCAAAAGCTAGATTTGGAAGTCTATTTCTTTTTCTTCTAAATGCTGCATTGAGTGAAAAGATAACTTCCACACATTAAATTGATAGAGACCCAGCAGTCGATGTTTAAGGGAACTCTAAGACAGACTAAAGCAATTATCCTTAAGGAAAGAAAATGCAAAAGCAACACGTTATCTGTCTATTATTTGGACCTGCTTTCCCTCATCAGCAACTTTGAAAAATGGTGAGATGACTGGACTAACTTTTCAGAAAATGTGGTTTCTTGGGGTTGAAGAATAAAAAAAAGTAATGTTCATTGCGTTAGTGGTTGAAAACTAATTCAAAAGTTGATCCACGTTATTGGGCGTGGTGTCTTGCTAAGATGCACGTCATCTTTTCCTGCATCCGCGTGGTGGAAATGATTAGTTTAGATGTGATGCCAGGACTTTGGTGCCCGCTTGTCTGGAGTATAACGATCTAGAACTTGCTTTGTTCATTGACTTGACTTACATTGTTCTTTTGGTTGCTGAATGCCTTGGTCCTTGATGTTCTTGCATTTTATTATTTCTTTTAGCTACTAAAGATTATGGCTTTTTACATGTATCTTGCAGTGTGGTTCTGTTGCAGAAACAGTTGCATATGATATTGTTCTGGAAGTTGCAATGAAAGCCCAACAATTCCAGCAAAGGAACTTAATGCTGCATGGACCATGGAAATGGTTACTAACAGAATTTGCTTCATATTATGGGGTTTCAGATGCTTACACGAAATTGAGGTACTGAGAGAAATTATTTTCCTGTAAGTTCCAGCTTTGTGGGTTGCAGAAACAGAATACATTTTTTACTTAGGGAACAAATTTTATTCATGATCTGCTGGAGGTGTTAGTGTCAAAGTATTCTCCAAATCAGAATTGGTGTTAAATTCCTGATTTTAGATTTGAACATTTTCAGCAAAGGAACTTGTTATGCATGAATTACGGAAATGATTACCAACGCAAGTTGTTTCCTTTCATGGAGTTTTAGATGTGTAGTTGAAACTAAAACAACTGCTGACAGAACAATTTTACTGTTATTACACAATTTTTGTTACATAAGCAAACAAACTTTGCCCAAGGATAAATAAACCTTAAGCCTTGGCTATCATGATATTACCTGAACAAATTTGGAAAATTAAAAATGGCTTACTTTTAGACTTGACATTTTCCGCTAATGAATTACTAAATTCCTGCCTTAAACTACTTCAGCAGAGAAGAACTGGCAGGAGGGTAAACCACCAAGCATTCTTAGGGACTAGTATGCAGAAAATTTAGAAAGACCGCCTGGAAGGGCAAGGTGAAGGGAGAATAAAGTCTATTCATAGTAATAGCAGCATCTGGACCAGATACAAATTGAAATGTTGTGCATGTTTGAATAGAATATCATTTTTTTTCTCTCCCTTTGAGGTGTTGAGGAATTTTCCCTGTTTCTCATGAATTTGCTAATTAGGTAGAAGGAACAATATTCAGTTTGGAAATCTCTAAGTGGATCTTTTACTAGAATCTGTGCTAACTCAGGTTTGTATATTGCCAGGTATCTTTCTTATGTTATGGATGTAGCAACCCCTACAGCTGACTGTCTCACATTGGTTCATGATCTGCTGTTACCTGTGATTCTAAGGAGCCGTAGTAAAAACTCGCTAAGTCATCAAGAGGTAATTTGTTTACACAATGCATTTGTCCTTAAGATTTT